>NC_040017.1:21509436-21594095 GCF_000972845.2 Larimichthys crocea
CCTTCTTTGATTTTGAGGCATATGGTTAGTATCGTACAGTATCCTCATGTACACTCTTACAGTATATCTTGTATATTTCTGTCCTTTTTAACTTACAGGGCCAATACTGATGCACGTTGTCTGTTCACGCACCATAAACTTGCATCACGATTTAAAAAGAAAAAAAAAAGCTGCAATGATTTTGATGTTGGAATAAAATAATACAAAGTATTTCTTTGTTTCATGAGGATGGTGTGGCAGCTTCCACTGACTAGAATGTCACATGCCAGGATGTAGTATTTATTGTCTTAATTAGTGATCGCAAAACAATTTTAAATTTGGTCATAATTGTTTTTTTTCTCTGCTTCACTTCATTTATTATTTATTTGGATATCTTCAACGACAAGGCTCAGTAGTAACATCAGAGAGGAACACAGTACTAAAAGCTACGATAAGCTACAATGAAAGTACATTTTTACAGGTTTGATATTTGTCTTCAATGGTTAGAAAGTGACTGCTGCTTTTAATCGAGGGGAAACGTATATAAAAGATTGTCAGAAGCATCACGATCCAGTTTTTGATCTGTTTGAAATCCTTGATATTTAGTATGTTTGTTTTCACTCTCTCAGGTTCATGAGTGTTAATAGTTGTGTTTTTTTTGCATCTCAGGTAGAATGCAAATTTTAAGGCCCCAAGTATATACTGTAGTACCACAGCTATTCAAGAAGTGAAGAAATCACAAGATGTACATGTTTTTTCTCATTTGTACATGTTTATGTGTTCTTAATATGGTGCACTGTTACAGTAAATGTTAAATATTATTTTGCATAGACCTAGTTCACAAAGAAAGAAAACTAGATTTGTTAAGCAGACAAAAATTATGTACAGTCAGTGTCAACAAAATCACGATGATGTTCATGAAACTTCTTCTTCTTCTTCTTCTTCTTCTTCTTCTTCCTCCACTGTAACACTTTGCTTATACAGTATCGGTTGTTTAGTAATTATAGGATGTGACCACAGACAGTCAATCAGGCATCTGTTTGCATTCAGTCGATTCATGCATACATTTTCCATAGATGAAACGATGGTGTATTTACTGTGACATGACAAGTTTTATGAATGATCTGTAACATGTCTTGGATATTTGGATGGAACTCATGTTTAAAGCCTGGGGTGGGATGGAGAGAGAGAGAGACAGAGAGAGAGAAGGGGGGTTTGGTAGTTTTATTTCCCCCCTGATATGGTCGTTTTTGTTGTTGAATCTTAAATTTCTCTCTGTACCCAGGTGACATTTTTTTTTCCTTTTGTGTAGTGAAGAGGATGTTTCTCATATGACCATGCATATTTTGTATTGGTTCACACCGACATTTTTACAAAAGAAAAAAAAAAATCTGAAGAGTACTTGTCTTAATAAAAAGATATCAATGTTTAAAAAGGTGCCGTGCTGTTGTCACTTGATCAAAAAAAAAAAAGAAAACAACAAAACACGTGGCTTCACTTTGTAGTCCTGTCCTGCCCGGAGACGATGACAGTAGAATTTATAAACTTGTATATGTTGTCATCTTCACTCCGCCTGTTCAACGTGCTGAATACATTTGCTGGATTTGAACCTGTTCACTTCATCCTGAGCTGCTGATACTTGTCAAACTCCCAAAGAAAAAACACCTTGAGTTGATGGGAGAAAAAAAAAAATACTGTACCTGACGTAGATTCGATGTGGGCAGCAGCGGCAGCAGCAGCAGCAATCTGAGCTCTCATCAGTGACTGACACATGCGCTGTGGTACAGATAGACGCGAGAAACGTTTTAAATGACACGATGACTGACACCGACAGGCTCCGGGGGCCCCTGTTAAGATTTTTCCGGCTGAACACGTGGATGTTAGTGATTTGACAAATTGATAGGCATTCCGAGGAACAAGACCTAGTTCATAACCATAAGCAATTCTGTCATCATAATTCTGTCAGTGCCACCATTTCCCATTACTTTAAGTGATCCATCCCAGGTAAAGGTCGATAACATTATTCAAACTTTAATAGGAATAGTTTAACCTTAGAAACCAACCACTTTCCTCCTTTACTCATACAATCATTGAAATATAATGCTTCCCCAAGGGAACATTAAATACCTGCCCACTGATTTTCTTTTTCAAGTAAAAAAAAAACATGACAAATTATGGGATTTTCTACATATTCATTACATTTTTGTTCAAGGTCAAACACTTGAAATCAAACCGCCTAAATTAAAATCATGTCCAAGCCTCTGCTGCTCAGCAGTACCAGCTGTCAGTGCATGAACGTAGAGGGGTGATGTTTTAGTTAGATGCTACTAATCCCATTTAAATGTTCAATTTTAATTTGGAATGACATGTTTAAGTGTAATTAGCACAATGGGGAAATTGAGAGTGAACGAATGTCTGAGCATGGCTTGTTTAGTTGGCTAATTGATTGATTGAGATTGATGGCATGTAGCACTTGGCTTGGCTGAGGTATAATTAAATGATGGGGGAATAAATAGTGAACAAAAGCAAACGCACTACGCTCTGCTCTGTCTGCACTCTTATTTCCTACTATGTCTCTCCTGTTTATGGCAAATACTCGAGACTTGTATAATTCTTATTAACTTATTTATTGGCTGATTTATTTGTTAACAAGAGGATAAATCGTATGTTGCCCTTTAAACTACAGACACCAGAGAACAGCCCAGGGGCTTTTTTTGTACTGCTATCTCCTCAGGATGATTTAAACCATTTTACATATGAGATAAAAAAAAAAAAAAAAAGCTCCTTACCTGAAATTAAAAATGCATGATGACTGCTTAGAGAGAAATGGTTTAAAGGGTACTTCACAATCACTTTGGCTTAATTTTCACAAGAATTTTAAAACTCTGAAAGCTGAAGATGTTACTAATTTTGGCCTCACGGCAAACGTGGCAACATATCACGTCAGGTGACACATCACACGATCTTATATGTGAATTTGAATCATCTCTGCATTGCAGGTGAACTCAATATTTACTGACACCACTGTGTTCATCACATATGGGTGTTGTTATAATATAGTGTATTTTTTTCAAGAAATTGAATCAGTCTGGTCATTTCTTTCAACCACAAGCTGGACGTTTATCAATTATTTTTTATTTTTACTTTATTTTATTTCAACTCTTTATTCTGTTTAGACTCCATGCACCCCCTGGCAGCTGCAGAAATAGATACGGCAGGAGGTAATTTGGAGGCACTGGAGTAGAGAAATAACTTCTTTCATTTTATTTACGTAATAAATGTGTCCTGTTACTGTAAATATAGATGATGCAGTCTATACAGACTTTAGACAGCAGTAAATCCTGCATTCAGACAGAGCAGAATAATGATTGTGATTGGGTTTCACAGTTTACTTTCTTATGTTTATATTCAAGTCACTTTAAGTATTTCCATCACTTTCCATCTGTCACGTAAAATAAAGAAAGTTAAAGTCTTACTGCGATGCTGGAGTGCGTATAACGTTAAATAAACAACACTTTACACGAATGTAACAGTCGATGCATTGCAACATTTTGACAGTAATTAAATGCGAAACATTTTCTTTCTTTCCAACACTGCTGTGCAAGGCAGCAATTATGTTGCAATGACTTATGCCACTGTTTCTTTTTTTACACCACATGCCACCGCGGTAAATATTAGCCTCTCACTATGATGACAGACGTTAAAATACAGCAGCGTAGGCTGACCCTGTTCTGCTGTGGACAGTTCATGCAGGAGGCAGGTTTATAATAGGAATAAAAATAAGATTATTTATTGTTGACCGAATGGAAACAGTTCAGCAACCAGAGGTAACTTAGTGGAAAAGGGGTACTCCTGATCTGCACCTCTATTTCTATTATTAATATGTTCTCCTTGAAACCTTGATTGCAGAGTTTTTGCAATCATTTCACCTCCCCTCAACTAAATATGGATCTATGTATGCACCACATGCATGAACTTGACAATAGCAGGCTGATACTGCCACTAAATATTATAGGAAATGCAAAAATGATAGTAGTAGAAAGTATTCTCATTGTAAATTTTGTAGTATTTTGATTGTAATAAAAGTTTTTCGGAAAAGTATTTAGTCTATAAAAAAATATTTCTGAGATTCCTCTGCATACCACTAAAGAGAGCTTGTGTCTTATGCTATCCACAGACTGTACATCCATCATCACCCATAAGTTCCTGAAGAGTTGTGAAGCTCTGTCTGGACAGATGACATCTGTTCAAACCGATGAGAATCGCTCGCCTGATGCATGAGCCAGAAAAGTTTTCTAGCTTCCAGGTTTAGTGATGTTTCTCCTGCTGGCACTGCTTGCATGCTCCTGCCTGGTCTGTAGACTTTACATTGTGATGACGTCACAGATTTTTGAATTGCTTTAGTTCATGGATCAAAAAATGTATAATAGTTACTTGTCCTTGTTCGTCCAGTCAGCAGTTTGTCAACATCTCTTTGGGGATTCGTTTTTGTGCTGCGATGCCACGAGTGACCACTGATCAAAACTGGAAGCAAGGCTGAGCAGCGACGTCGTATCCATTTCTTATTATACATCCATGGGTTGGCTCCGTTGGCAGTCCTGACTCTGCAAGTCAGTCTGCGACTAATCCAGAAATGGGCAAAGACATGAAGCGTGGTTGGAGCTGAGCTAGAGGTGAGCTGAATGACGGCACCAAAATGTCACTCAAAGCAGCCATGCCCTTAATTATTCATAACTTTAAGCCCTAATATAATTTAATAAGTAAGTTACATGAAAAATCACCTTCAGTACAGCTGTCATGAAGGATATTAGCTATAGAGACCAAAACAGTTTTTTTGTACCTGGCTGTACACATGTTTATTTCTGCTGTGAAGTTGGACATTTGGACAACATGGGGACTTATGGAGACTGACTTGTTCCAGCCTCAGGTGACCTTTCGAGGAACTGCAGTCTTTGGCTTCACTTGCACTAACATGAGGTGACTGTACTCTAAGGATCGACCATGCAATCTAGAGTTTTGTACTTTAACATTTTGTGCTTAAAGGTAAGAATTAAGTAAGTCAGTTTAAAGTTTTATGTATTGTGAAAATCAACTGTAAAATACTGTAAGTTCACAAGCAGGAACGCCTGAAAACTAATCCCAATCTGACAAACTCAAACTGAGCCGACTCATAAAGGTTTGTAGAAAACATCATCTGACTTCTTTTGGCTCCTCTGAGTATCTTCTATATTGTGAGGGGGGGTGCCAAGTCATTTTCTATGAAGCAGATGAGCTAGTTGTTTCAAACAATGATGAAGGACAAGCACCTGAAGCCTGTGATAACCACAACACAATTATCGCAGACTGCTACAGTATGACCCAGAGAAATCTGCATTAATTAAAGCACACACACAAACCAGCCTGTTAATCCTCTATGAAAGTGTCAGGGAGAAGAGGTGTGTGTTTGTGAGGTGATTAACTCCAAACCTGAAAGATGCTACGAACAGCACTATAGGCTCTAATGTCAGTGATGTTGCTGCTTGATGTTTAATAGTGTGATACTTAATCAGAGATTGATGTTTACCACAGGGAGGAAATGTGCTGGATGTTGATGTGGAAGTTTTTAGGTGTGATTAATTAGGGAGGGTGGGAGAATGAGGTTCATCTTCCCCTTCTCTACCCGAAACAAAGAAGGTTAAGTGTTTCAGACGGGAAATCTGTAATTATCTGCTGAGCTTAAGCTTCAAGCTGCCTCCTCTGAAGTTCCCTCCACCAAATCTCAAGGTGACTCGTCTCTGCAGAAGCAAAAAAAAACGAAGAAGTTTTCTTTTTTGCCAAATTTACACTGATGTTCCGCTTCATAGGCACCACCCAGATACAATAAGCAAGGCAAACATTTCCCCATCTCCTCCTCTTATCTTCTTATTCCGTCACGTCTGCATATAATCTCTCTATCATATTTAGCATTGTTGATGCCTAATTAATTTTCATCTTTTAATTTGAAACACACAGATAGCTGTTCGTGATTATCTTTTTGAGATAGCTGCAAAAATGCCATTGTTGCATTACAAGTTTATTTAGTCATCCGGCTTCCTTCTGACACACTGCACTTCCTCAGCGGATGTTTTCTCACTTATGTTTTGCGAGTGTGTTTCTGTCGTCTGCACATGAAAGCGTTCTATTTTTGTGGGACAGCCTGTTACAGTCTTAAAAAATGTCTGTACACAGCCTTGAAGACAGGGAGCCTTAGTGAGTCGCTGTGTTGCAGCAGGAGCACCTCAATAATTTATCACTCTGAGTCTATTTTCACTTATTAAATTAATCAGTTAGGTAATTAAAAGTTACAAGTTTTAATTAAATTGACATTGAATTCAAACACAAGGAAAGAAAGGCATCATGGGATGAAGTTCATCAACTTGAATGAATGAGCTTGAACTTAATTTCAATTCCATTTAGGAAGATGCGGATAAAAAAATTATCTGTTTCGTGCTCTGTAACCATTACAGTCAGTCTCTTTTGAAATTGAGTTGAAGATAGTGACACAATGCACTGCCGCACAAAGACAGAGAGCAGTGACTACAGAACAGACAGATGATTAAAAGAGAAGGTTTGAAGGCTCTTAGCCAAACTGTATGAGAGATATAAGTTGTAAAAGTGTATAATAATTATTAATAATTCTTACAGATCTTACGTAAAGCCTTAAAAAAATAAAACAGGCGACTGCACTCTTTGTTTAAACGACCTAAAATGTGCAGGAACACGGTTCTTTAGGCTACTCGGACGAGCTCGGCTGTAAGATTCAAGCAGGACTACTTTTGTTACTTTTTATTATTATTATCCGAGATTTATAATGATTACTGACCATACTCACAGAACCTAAAATACTCAATGACACTAAATGAATTGCATACATTAAAACAAGTAATTTAACAGGAGCATAACCACATGAAATCATGCATGAGACGACTCTGATTACTGTTATTTTGGCCGTTATTATTCAAGATTTAGTTAATGTCTTATTCATGTGGCATAGCGGAGCGGGGAATCAACATTGTTCTTTTGTATATTTTAAACAGAGACTGTATTTATTTCATGAAGCAAGACAAATTAAAAAAACATTGCACTGCACAAAGGTATTTGAAGTTTAAAGTACTTACTTAGGGCCATACTTAGAATACAGTAAGGTCTAACATTTATCTCACCAGCTAGCCATGACTAGCTGAAGGTGCAGTCACTGTGGTTTGGTTTTCACCCATGCTGTAACCTCCGTGGCTGTGAAGTGAAGCCAACGCTGAAATGACAAAAACTGCAGTTCCCTGAACGTCCACTTGAGGCTGGCTACAGAACGAGTCAACCTGCATAATGTTAAAATATCCAACTTCATAGCAGAGGTAAACATGTTTATAGGCTGGTACAAAAGACAGAGGATGTATTTTTATAGAACTCACTAACTCAAATTATAATAAGTCTTAAATCTATGCATAATTAACAGCGTGGCTGATTTGACTGACAGGTGGGTGCTGTTACAGAAAGCTTGTTTGAACACCCAGGCGTCATCCAACCCACCTCACGGTTACTAATGATCCAAGTCTTTGCTCATCTTTAGATTAGCCGAGAGGCATTTTGTGCCAAAACTGACACAAATTTTATGGCACAATAGCCGAAAGGTAAGATATGAAAAGTCTAGTTACTTTTAGTTTTGGCTTTGTAGGGCAGCAGATTAAGAAAGCTTGGATATAGTTTACAGACAAATACATAGAAATGTTTGGTACTCATTTCATTTGTTCAGCTGTGCAAAGGATTCAGTTTTGGCTTGGTAAAACAATGCTGAGTGGAGCTGTTTATCCAGTTTGTCTGTGTGGTCATCTCCACACATCTACACTGAGTTTACTGTTCAGATTGTGCACATGCAGAGTGAAGAAAAAAAAAAGAAGAGAAAGAAACACAACGAGACAAGGAAAGCCATCATCTAACGCATAATTCTTGTGCTATCACCGGGTATTCATTTTAAGACATGAAAGCCTGAGCCTGAGATGTAGTAAGTACCCAGTGTTAGCGTACTCTTACCATGTCATTGTGATGTGAACAAAAGAAAACTGAGCTACTGAAACAAGAAAAATGTGTACAGAAAAGAACAAAAGAGACAAGTTAATGGAAACCAGATGGAACACACTTTTCGGAACGGTTAATTAGTATTTTGAGGAATAGTAGTAGTACCAAGAATATTGCGTTATTCATAGAATTTTATTTTAGGCCTTGAGTGATTATAAAAAAAACGTGAGGATGAACAACGTTCTCTAATTATGTTGATAATTACCTTTAAGCACTTAGACTGTCCTTCATGACAGAAACTTCTTACTCCATATAATATGATGTAGATGATGACATGATGTTTGTTTTGCCCTATAAGTAAGATAAAAATATAAAAAGTTAATATCCAAGGTTATTCATGGCAATCTCCTGCATGTCTATGTAAAGTTGATCCACGGCTACATTATTTACCTTTAATATTTTTCCACTGAGGCTCTTTGTGAATTCTCTGTAGGTCTTTACAGTAATAGTTCATGAGCTCACAAGAAACTTTATTTTTATCATCTGTATTATGGAGAAAGCATAAAATATAAACAACAAACTGCACAGGTAATGTCATTAATTTTCTTTTAATGGATGACCTGTGTTTCGTGGTTGCTAAGATATTAAGAAAGATTTTTTTATTTTTTGTTTTTTTAAACATTCCTGCCTCCACCCTGACGTGCATTTGATTTAGTCCAATTTAAAAGAAGGGCATACCAGAAAGATAAATCTTGCATGCGAGCATGCTTTGTTACTTAAAGCAGAAATTAAACTGAGGTCTTAAATGCATAAATTAATTACAGGTGCAGCCTAAAGCAAGTGAGCTCTGGTTAGTTAAATGACAGCTTGTTTGTAATTGCTTTTCTGCTCAGGTAGAAGTTTCCTTTCTGACATATAATTTCCATACTCTGACTATCTCGTGTGCGGGTGGTATTTACATCTCTGGCTTTAGTATCATGAGTGCAGAGTGTCCATCTGCAGCATTTAGCAACAGTCAGTCTGCACAGCAACGGCGCATGAGCTTGTTTACTTTGGCCTCTCGTCCGATGGTTGCACTAAATGCTCAGTGATCCAAATGGGAGCTTTTTATTTTTTAAATTTATCTTTTGAATGGGTAAAACTCGCTCTCTGTTACCTTGAACTTGTTGAATCGTTTCTCTTTTGTTCCTTTTCCCTCATTAGTAATGCCTTATGGTTTTAAATTTTATTGCAAAATTCTGAATCACTGAACTGTACTCAGCACAGTGCAGCCATGGCCCGAAATAACAGATGTATCATTTACAAGTAAATGTCCCAAATGGATTCGCATGGATAAAGCTTATTCAACTGGTGGTTACCTTCTGAACCAACTGTAATGCCTTGGATAATTACATTCTGTTTCTCAGGCTATTATTCATCAGTTAAAGGTCAAGAGTATTATTTGCAACACAAACTAAGCCTTGCATTGTATGGGCCAGCACACATTTGTCTAGTTGCTTAGTCACTTTGATATGCATGTGAATGTCAAATTAAAAAAACTAAACTCTAATAGGGAGCCATTACAGCAAGCGAGGCGCCTTTGTGTAAACCTGGGGTCTAATCACTTATTCAATCACTAAGCATTGCGTCCCTGCTCTCCTCTACTGCTCCCTCTTAAAAGCAGCTGATTTTGTATTTCGAAAACCACGGATACACTTGAATAAAACATATATTTCTGCCCATACCCAGGGACTGATTGGTTATCTGAAGTACTAACAAAGTTCTCTTGGTTCCTGTAATTAAATTAGACTCCATTGTCATGTTAACTAGGTAATTAAGTGAGCCATAGTTGATGTTTTTTTGTTTTTTTCTTATCAATGGCAACGCAACATCTTACAAACATGTAGTGGAAGGATATAAAAATCTGCAACACACTGGTGACTATGGAACAGGAGGTAGCAGCTTCCCCTAACTCCACAATCAGTGAGACGTTGAAAAGATAACAGGAACGTGCCTAAAAGTAGAAACTGCCTTCTACTTGTTTAGCGCTTGTGAAACTCATCTCCTTCAACCGTCAACACCGAGGACAATGTGGCACCGAGCCAAGACGGGAGAGTGTGTGAGGATCAGACTTTTCCTGTCATACGAACAAGGAGAAGCAGCAAAAGGGAAAATAAATAAAAAAATAAAAAAAATGATGCTTTAGCTTGTAATAAGCGGCGGTGCTGCTTTATGTGCTCACCAAAACAGCTATTTTAAGGCACAATTTCAGGCCATCACAAAGCGCCGTCTATATGCAGTGGCAGCATTTTAAAAGACAATACTTCTTAATACATATTCATAAGAGGATATGTAAGAAACATATTTAGACTGATATGAACTCCAAAATAAGCCCCGGCAGGATTCATATCTTTATAAGAGACGTCGTTTTTAGAAGTAGGCGGCTTCTGCTGCACAATTTCGCTATTTAAATATGCTCCGCACTTCACAGTCAAGATCCATCAAAGGAACAACGAGGAAGTGTACATTCATAAAGTTCCAATAATGTTTTGTAATGGAACATTACACTGTAATGAACAACCAAAAATGGTTCTTTATTGAGCCACTCAAGTGCTCTGAACCACAGAAACACAGCTCCTGCTCATGTGTTGTAATACTAATAGATCTGCAGACTGCAGTCACAGTGAGAACCATTATGGATTCAATTGTTCCCCTCCAATGTAAAGAGGCTATAATGCACAGTTGTTTCTTTCAATTTTAAGAAAGTCACTTCCTCAAGTGTGCAACTATTATCACTCAGATCACCCGCATCACAAAAGGTGACTGTTCTTTCACCTTGCAGCTGCTGCTGTTTGGCATCACATGCCTCACACATACCATCGCTACATCTGGACGACGCCAGATGTTCTTGAATAATTTCTCCTACAGGTGAAAGTTCTTTCCCTTCTTTGCAGCTAAACCTTAACCTGCACTACATTCCTTCCAAATCAGCCACAACGAGATCTGCGCACACCATTTCTGCCCACGTTTCTTTTTTTTCCCACTTAAAAACCTTCGCTGCATTTAGAGGAGGTGCAAACCTAGAGGGGGGGAAACACCGGAGAGTCGCCTTTTTCCACTTCTTTCATTTGCCCCCTGTTGAAAAATAAGACTTTAACCTGATCCTGAAAGGTAGCATGTCTCGAATGCATCACAATGTCCAAAAAGCAGATGGCTGTCTAGCAGGGCAACAATTCTTTCTCTGAGCACGTGAATAATACATGCATATATCGCTGTGATCCAGCAAATTCAATAGCCTATAGAAAAAGGATTGCTCTCAACGTAAACCATTTTGCTAGAGGCCGTTCTCTTTCCTCAGGTCCAGTCTCCCATAAATAATTTGCCTTCAACCTTCACATGCATAAAAATTGCAACTTGTTGGTTATGAGAGAGAACAGTGAGGATGCACTTTGAATGCCAATGCAGCGATGAATAAACAATGGCTCGCTGCTCCAGGAGCAATGCAGAGCTGCCAGGAGACATTGCTTTGAGTCCACAGGCTCTCTTAATGGTTTTTGCCACAGACCAAGCCTTTCAGTCAGCTGTGAATGGGAGGCTGTTTTGATCTGAAGGGGAACACTTTAATAATTTCTAACAAAGCAACAATTCCCAAGGCACTTTGGACAACCTTGGCTGATTCCCTCTGATTATCCTCCAGCCACTCAACACACTTTAAACTGTGATTGAATGGGCTTTCTGTAGCAACAAGCTTATGTTACGTGAGGAACGGCCTCACGGTCGTTTTCAGGGCACGTCGTGTCAGCCGAGGTCAGCATACGTTCAGCGTCAAATCAAGGTGGTTCTCGTAATAACGTCCACTAAAACTTCAAACACAATACAAATAGTAAAACAGTCAGGGTCGTCTGCAGTGTTTCTGGTCAGATATGAGGTGTCTGAGAAGCAAATCAAAGTCTGTGATCTCCCCAGAATGCAATAGGAGCCTCGTCATTTCTGCAGTGCTACAGTGCCACTTGGTGGTGAGAAGAAGCCTCCAACAGTGGTTCACAACCTGGGAATGAGCTTGCAAGATGATTAACAGGAAATATAGATGAAAAAAACACAAACTTAAATTCTTTTGCTTTTCAGATTTTTTCTTGTGGAACACCAGGTGCCAGTTTTACATCTTAAGACCTCCTCTGTTCACCAACCCTCCTGTTTTAGCAGACATTTGAGTTAACATGGAGACAGAAAATAAGTTAGACGGTCATTTAAACATCAAATTCAATGACTTCAAGGACCTTCCAGGACCATTTCTCTTCAATTTTAAGACTACTACACCATCATGATAGTCTAATATAGATATAGATAGTATAGTATAGTATAGCATAGTACAGTACAGGCAAAGTATTAAGCTAGTACTGTATATAGACAAAGATCACAGTTATTACCACACTGAGAATTTTTACAATCAAAATGAACTTAATGTAGCCTATTTATAAAAAGCTTAAAGTAAAAATGTCAAAGAACTTTCGATTTCTAAATAAAATATAGAAATTCAAGCATTTTCAATGAGCTATGTTTATTATATTTTCAAAGGTTTTCAAGGCCTTGTTGTTTTTCACTGCAAAAACGTTTCAAGGACCTGTGGTAACCAAGCACTTCCAGTCTGCTTCAAGTATGTAACGGAAAAAAATATCAATGTCAGTTGAGTGAAAAAACATATTTTTAACCCCTCTCTAAAGTTGCACTTTTGTTCCCAACTCGACAACTTGAAATGGGTAAAAAAAAATTTTTGTCATGCAGAAGATGGAACATTTTCTTATCCAGCTAATCAGAAGTAAATCTGATGACTATACGTTGAAAATAAAAAGAAATCTGCGTTGAACACGCCTAAATGTCTTACCAATTGTTTTAGTCATGTTGCATTGTGGGTAATGTAGGCACTAGGTGTACTACAAAAAGACATCTGTAGTTTGGCTGATGTTACATTTTTAAACTGTCCACTACAGCAATGACACTGAGGTGCGATGCTATTTTCTTTTAAGCCGTCGCTCTGACACACCAGTGACAAAAGATTTCAACAAGCTATGATCATTGGTATAATATATCTTTATTTTTTTTAAGACTCTCACTAAAATAACGCATTTAACATGTCTTAACAGAATATCCTCATCTACATGTTTGGATTTGAAATAGGATCTTTAATGAATAAAACAACATTATATAATTTATGTAAAACACCACATTGTTAAAAGTTTCCTAAAAGAGGAAAGAAATTTTCATTTTTGTGACAAAACCACAATGCCATACAAAATACACTTTTTCACCTAAAACGGAATGAGCTTAATTTGCATTTGCACTGTAATGTTTAGCATATTTCGCCGGGGTAGCTTTGACCTAAACAGAAATCAGTTATTTTTTAAGCTTGCATTAAATGTGTGAGAAAAAAAAAAAGAAAAAGTTAGAACCCTCGAGGTTATCTCCCATTTTACCAACCAAGAAAAGTGCTAATTTAGTATTTAACAATGATTCAAAGCAAGCCATTTACGGAAAAAAAATATATATACTGTATATCAAGAGGCTTCATGTACACCATGTTAAGACAATGTGTTTCATACACTGTTATCCTCAAAAGTGCTTGTTGAAGTCTGAGCAGACTAGAATAGAAAACAAAATGTACAGTACATTGGCCACATGTTAGCGCTGTGTTATTTATACAAATATAATACATTTAAAACGAATGTTATTTTATACACATTCCTGTACTGAAATCATGTTAATAAAACCAGTTAACTTTAGCTTTTTCCATCTCTTTTTGTTTAGACATTAAATAAAATATATAAGCCATCGTTTTCTCAAACACGCCTCTCTCTCTCTCTCACTTTCAAACCTCTAAATTTAAGACAATGTCTGCATACTTGTTCCCTTTGCGCTCCCTCAAAAGCCACTGCAAATTATGAAACTACCAGCGATGGCGACAGTATGATACAGCAGCAGCAGCAGCAGCAGCAGCCTCACTTCACGCTTTTTAGCAGCTCCTGAAGGTTAAAACAAACACACTTTCAACACAACAGTCTGTTGGTCTGGCAGAGGATAAAGTGCTGTTCTCCTTTGGCCCCGATGTGTGGAATAAGATAAAACCGGTGGTCAGAATCACTCGTAGACCCCAGCCTCTGATCTCAGTGCAGCATGATAAAAACCCTCATGACCCAGAGCCTTGGATAGCAGTCTGTGCCCGCGGGGCGACATGCAGCCTTGGCCAGGCAAATATCCGGGCACAGCTTTACCAGATCTTGCGGGTTTAGGTTTGGGCGCTGCGTAATACCCCTCCATGTGGTCGTATTGTGTGGGTCTCACTTTAGTGCTTTGAGTCCTTCTGTTGGGCTGAGTTGAAAAGGATCCCAGATGTTCAGGATCCAGAGGGGATTTGGCATGATGATGATAGTGGTGACGGTTTTCTCTGGTGCTCTGTGACCTCCCAGGCCTCCTGAGGATGCTGGGTTTCACAATACCAGAATAGCTGTTGACAGCGTTGGTCATCATTAATCGATCCTGGTCGTGACCTCGTGTATGGCTTCTGTTATTGTTCTCGGCGTTCTTGAGGTTGGGACAAGCCCTTTCTGGAAGCGAGGGGACTTTGCGAAGAGGTGGCTGCTGAGAAGAGCTCTCTTTGATCTGAATCCGTCTGGACGGTCCCGGCTCGGCGGCAGACCGGTGACCATACTGCTGCCTGTTGACTTCAGGCTCGGCCTGTTGAGACCTCAGGGCAGTTGGGGATGTAGCTACCACAACATTTTGATTTTCTGTCCTGTTGGCGGAGAGGAGGCATGCGTTTCCAGGGTCTGACTTGCTTCTTGTGTGTATTATGTCTCTGTTTCTTTCTTCAGCTGGTGAGACAGGGCTCTCATACGGAGAAACAGCTGGACACGTGCTTTTACGTCTGGACTTACTCTCCTGTTTGACCGGTTGATAAACAACTCTCTCGAAAACTTCTGCGTCTCTAGCCTTGTAGACGACAGTGTCCCTGCTTTCTATGTAAAGCTCCCTGTTGACAGGAGGGACGCGGTGTGGGGAGTAGTTGTAGTAATCTGATTGTCCACTTTCCCTTGTGGAACGCACGGTGTAGGACTGACTGTGTCGAATGCCGCTTTGTCGGCAGGGCTCTACATAATAGCGGGAGCCATCCACTGGGTTTATGCCAGAATAGGGGTTGTAGTCACGGTAGTCATCATGGGTGTTCTCAAATTGTGGCCGAACAGGATGAATGCCGGTCTGAATCAGCCTCTGATAGGGACCTTCCTGGCTCGACGTTTGCTCGACATAAAACATGGTGTCAGGGGGCAGAACTTCTGTCTCTGCCAGCTCGTAGTGACTAATCTGGGGGGCATGGAAGGAGCGAGCTCTCCGTATGGCCGGGTGCCCAACTATTCTATCTTCTGACCTCTGCCACGGGCCTTGTTGCCGATGGCAGCCACCGATAAGGTGCTCATCTCTATGGTAACGTCTGTACTGGGGAGACAAAGGATGCCTTAACCCTAAAGTGCTGTGGCGGCTTTCAGAGGGCTGCCTGAACATGCTCTTTGGCCCCATTAGGTGATGTGGCAGAGCATCGGGTCGAGGGCAGTGCTGTGCAGGCATTCGTCCTGTGTGAATCGGCCGATGATGATGATGATGATGATGATGATTACTGTAGACATCCTCAATCAGGTCGAGAGGTCTGTCCTCCTCTGGGCTGTAGTGATGAGCTGAGGAGGGCTGTAATGGACGTGGTAGGACCTCCTCGATTGAGGCAGGCATGGAGGTCTCCGCCAGAACAGCGCGGAAATTAAATACATTGATAGAGTCGGCGTTCACGTACACAGGAGAAGTTAACGGGCTCTGAGTGGAGCACACAGGTTGGGTGGGTGTTGAAACGCCCACGCTCTGATAGGTGGGTTCTGCTTCTGTGAGATCTCGGAGCTCTTTGACCTCTCGGCGGTCCCTCCTGTCAGCGCTGCCTTCCTCCAAGCTCCCTGACCCGAGCGGGCTCACGTTAGGTGTGAAATTGCACATGCTCTCCTGCCCGTCAGTGACCTGCTCCGAGCTGAGGTGCGCAGGTCTGAAATGAACAGGATGAGGGCAGCAGTGGCTCTCCAATGGGCTGTGCGCTGATGTTTGCCACTGGGAAACGGGGGAGACGCGAGAGCCGCAGTACTCCTGGGGGTAAACTTTAAGATCGAGAACAGAGGGCCGGGGTGGTCTGTCCTGGGCGTGAGGTGTTTCCTGTCTCTGGGGATGGTGCGACTGGACGTTGTTTCTTCTCTGGGAGCCACTGCTGGCCTTCTGGGCAGATTCAGCCAGAGCCAAAGCCAACTTGCGCGCAGCACTCGTCAAGGGAGGGTGAGGAGGGAGAACAGACACTGAACTCATAAGTCTATCTGTTCCTGGGGAGGGATAAGACAAACAACGCTACAGTATGACAGGACAAACAAAGCTATGGTAAGACATGATGGGACAAGACACAAAAGCTTTCATAAGAAACTACAAAGTGCATTATTATTTAAATAAATACTAACTATATATAGTAAATGTTATGTATGATGAAAGAGGAGGTGTACTGACCTGGATCAGGCAGATTCTGTGCAGACTGACTGAGGTCAGTCAGGGCTGATGCCTGGCTCGCTGTGCTGAGTGGGCTGCAGTGTTGGTAGGGCGTTCTCGCCACCTTTCCGTCTGCCAGCGGAGCTTCACACTTCTCCACTGGGGGAGAAGAAGAAGGAAGCGGCGGGGGAGAGGCAGACGCATTCTGAACATCTGCTTGCATCCTAAAAGATTTCTTCCTGAGTTTAGGAGAGTGCGGCTTAGAGGTGACCTTCTTCCCACCTTTACCGAGCACCGGGCTAATATCCGGAGACTGAGAGTAGCTAATGTTGTTGTTAGGAGAGGAAATGGGCTCTGATTCGCTGGAACACCCTGCACTCTTCCTCCATTTATTCCCGTCTTTGTTGCGTTGCTGCCCAGGTGTCGCCGCGGCTGGGCTGCACTGAAAAGACATGGGGTCAAAGTCCAGACTATAGATGCCTGCAGCCGGCGGACAAAGATCCAGATCGTCCTCCTGGTGCGGAGGTGAAATACACGCTGCGGTGCGGACGTGCTCAGCGCCGTCATGGCTCTCATTTAACGGGCGGGCTCTGTGGTCGTCCTTACTTCTGGTGTTGCGTAGGTCGTCCCTACAGATGGCAGATATGGCCTCACTAGTGGAACGGGGTCTGCGGGGACGGTAACTCGGAGGTTCCCCTGGGACGGAAAATCAACACGTGTGTTTAGACTTTACAAATACAGATTATATGAACCAATGGAAGCCTTTGCATGTGCAAAATGTACAATCTTATTGAATAATTACCTTCGACATTGTGCAAAGAGGTGAGAGATTCCTCACTTTTGGTAGAGCGCAGTGTGCCGCTATCTCCTCTTCCACCTGCAAATGTTTTCAGAGCAAATTATTTTCCTCACCACTTCTGAAACTAAAAATACATCAAACTGTCAAGATAAGTTGAAGTTCATAAGCTGTGAGAGCTACAGAGTTACTTCAGCAGCAAGTGGTCTGACCTGGCAGTGCAATGCTCTTTATCTCGTTAGGCTCGCTGGGGTGCCGCTTCAGTTTACGTTTAGACACAGACTGAGACTTGCCCAGGTGGAAAAAGGAGAGCCAGTTCCCCACAGGAGACTTCTTAGTTTTAGCAGGAGGTCGCTTGGTGATGCTTAACACAGAAAGAAATCATCTTCAACACTCACAACTTATGTCACACAAGCAAAAACAAATATGACAAAAACTAAATATCAGGGCTGCAACTGAAAATTGAATTCATTATATTTTAATCTGATTAATTGTTTAGTTTAGTCAGGAAATGTATTTCCCAGCTTTCAAGGCTTTAAAATGCACTGAAACATTTTTTGATGATCTATAAACATAGAAAACATGAAAAGCAGGACTGATCAGACGGTCCGTAAAACTACCTCTCCATCGGGAGCTCGATGACTGTGTGGAACTTGCCGAGCAGAGCTCCCGGTCCCTCCCCGACCTCGATGTAATCACTGTGGGTGAGGCACGGGGTGGTGGCCGGGGACCCCAGCTGTGCCTGAGTGCGAGCCTGGGCCTCCTCCAGAGACAGTAACTTTGTGGATGGGGAGCAGACCAGCAGGGATTTAGGTCTGGATAAGGTGTTGTTACCTAAAGATGTTGAAGATGTTTGGAGTGTGTTAGAGATGCACATACCCTCAGATTGGACACCACGTGTTATTTTGTTACTATTTTTCACCTACCTGTGCTTTCACGTATGATTGCATTAAGCTTAGGGCTGAAGAGAGCTTCAGTGTTGTTGAGGATGAACTCCACCACCACCGACTGGATACGCACCTCCATGAATGCTGCTGTGCCGCTAAAACAGGCCGACTCGATCTGTCTGGACCTGAAACACAGATAGAGTACAACCTATTTCACAGCTCTGGACCGCTGAGACATGCCCCATTTCACTGTCACAGAAACACTAGAAGGAAGAGCAGCACTTTTGGAGTTAACACTTCCAGTTTAACAGTTTGCATGCAGTGATAGTTCACCTGAGGAGGTTAGGTGCCCAGACAATAGCCAAGTTTTTAGTGTGCATGTTAGTGATGGAGCTGAAGGTAGCCAGGTGGGAGAGGTGTCTCATGAGGTACTCCAGAGTCCTGCAGACAAAGAAAGACAAATATTTAGTATGCACTTCAGCTGCTAATTAAATATTTCCTTTAAGACAGTAATAAATGTCAAAAATGGATCACAGGAAATGGTCTAACACTCATATCTTCCCTATTAAAGCAGGTGAAGTCTGTCACAGAACTGCATCCCGTAACAAGCAGGATTAACACCACTTTGCATAGACGTTATTAGACAAAGCCTACGTACAGCATAACACTCCTGCTGTACTCAGAAGTGATCAAACTGACATTTCTGGCAGGTGTTTGGGGCTCAGAGCAGGATTATAAAAAGTTTTTATCTTCACACAATCAAAATTAGCATCGACATGGACACGACAGACAGTTTGAGGTGTTTTTGATGTAGCGCCCCTCTCTCTAACAATCAAACACTTCCGCTTCAGGCCACCAGGGTGCAACATTGAGCTTTGAACCTGACCTGTAATGAGGAGGAGGCAGCTGCTGGATGACATTGTGGATTTTGACCAGCCTCTCTTCATCTGTGGCTGCAGACACGGCCTCCTGTGAAGGCAGAAGATAAAGCGCACATCACTGAGTGAGGCTGATAATCACAGCAGAGGGAGCTGCCTTAACTTTTCTCGCTCTTTCATATTCAAAGCAGCCAGTTGTTTTTGGCTCGCTTTAATCTGCTATTCGGTTTTAGCGCGCTCACCCCCTGCGGTTCCTAGAAAGCTCAGCGCAAAGCACTTAAAAAATGAGCTGGAAAATTTTTACATTGTTTCCTCGGCTCTGTTGATTATCACCGAGTAACAGGACATCTGTCCTCTGCAGCTTTTTCTCCTCACAATGCTTAACAGCTATGCCAGTTTCCATTCCCACATTTATCCCCGGCACAAATCCCTGCCCCAGTTCCACCGCTCCGGTCCTTACTGAGAATCTGTCGTAGAGCTGGTAGGTGAGCAGAGGGTTGGGAAGCTCCCTGAAGTACAGCTTGCAAAGTGAGCCCACTGAGTGGATATCCTGTCTGAAGACGTCTCTAGTCAGGTCTGGGATCTGTTCTGAGTCAAACTCGTGCCTAGACGACGGAAAGAAGAAGAAGACATAGAACAGTGTGGGAGTCAGCCTACTGCCCATCTGCCAGTATGAAAACACAAAAACAAGGACATTTAAGATAGTTTTGTTGAGGTAACTTGCTTGATGAATTCGTGATTTCTTTTTAAATTCTCTATCTGACGTCATCAAAATCTGCCTAATCTGTAAACCATTCAATATAAATGAATAGAGCATGTTTAGTAATATCCTCCACAAGCAAAAATACAATATCACTAACAGTGTGGTTCAGCAGGTAATGAAGAAGTTCCTTCAATCCCTTAAATGACTATAAACTAAAAGAATTATCAACAAGACATCAGGCATTTATAATTTCCTGAAACACTGAGATGTAATGAAGATTTTCATGTGAGAAAATATCTTTTGATCCCCCTCCCCCCCATTAGATTATTAGATTGTTTCATGAATTCTTCTTGGCAAGCATGAAATAGAAAATAATTACAGTCGTTCAAAGCTGCACGGATTAAATCAAACCGAAGAAGAAGCTCAAAAAAACAACAACAGTTGGAAAAGCAGCATCCATCGTGCTGATGGTGAGCTTCACGGTTACAGCTGTTTTACGGATACTTTCCAATTACTGCTTCCTAATCAGTGCTTGCTTGTGTATTGCGTCAGTGTCTAATGCCGCTCGTCATGGTTCTTATTAAACAACAAACCAGCCTGCGTAAGACATTTTTTGGGGGTTGGTATATGATGAAGAAAAAGAGTTTAAACCTCAGTTTCTGGATGTTGGAGGAGATCCCGGACAGTCTGTAGATTCCATCCACGACTCCATGTTTCTCTATGAAGTCAGTGCAGCTCTTAACAACCTGCGGAACTATGGGAGACAAGAGAGAGACAGAGTTTTGAGACATGACATGAAGTGTCTGTTCATCAGGCTGAAACAGACAACGTGGTGCGATGACCACTCTGCTTCTTTGAGTTAAGGAAAGTTTCTCACAATGCATTTGGAAGATGTCATGATACAAGAAGCTATGTGTGATCTCTCTATGTGAGACAAATCTGAAGGATTCAGAGGTCAGATTTCTTTACTTTTATCTTTACCGGGCTCTAACAATTATCTCAAATCATGCTAAATAATAAATTCAAGTTATTATCTTGTGCACAGAAGTTAAAACACCCAGGAGCTCTGTAGAATCCTCTTTTTATTTATTTTGATGGCTTAAAATAAACATAAAATGTTGAGTCTAAAAAACGCACTATAAAATATCCACCCTGTTTTTTTTATTGTTGGCTGTAAACTCCATAAAAACACAGAGAACAGGACCTCAGGGGTATCTACAACTCTGCATAGACATATACAACCTGAGATGATGCATCAGAGGTAAACAATACTTCAATTTGAGAGGCCACAAATCAACAACAATGCTGGTTTACATGATATTTTCAGAATGGTACTGATGTAACCCAATATTCCGCATTGACTAGACATAAATGGTTAAAACAGGTATGTCTGATGAAAACTGAAGTAACCGCTTTGGGCAAATCTACAGGAATCTATGCAGAAGCACATCCTGCTGACAGACACAAAACAGGTATTCATACCACTGACTCAATTCACATCAAACATCACAGCAATCCACTATTTCACTGGGTAATCCTCTCTCTTTCTCTGGGTATTTACAATTTGAAAATGTAAAACATTTCAGTGGCAGCAGGTGGGAAGTGGAAAAAAGAAAAGAAGAAGTTGTTGATATAATTTACCTTCATGTCCTGAGTTGTGGAGATGTTCCCCCAGGTCACAGCCAAACACTCTCTCTTTGAGGATGCCGCGCTGCCGCAGCTTCTGAGGCGGCGGTCGAGATTTCATAAAAGTTCTCAGGAACGTTACCAGCTTTCCATGTTTCTTACACACTGATTGAGATGACACACACACACACATGCATAACAGCCACTTTAAATCAATCCTCCTCACATCCGGGGGAGCAAGTTTTAAATGAATGATAAAGCAGTAGGACAGACGCACCTGGCTTCGGCACCGAGCTTTGAACACTGGGGGGAATCTTGTCATTTATCAGCTCAACACAGTCGCAGGGGAAGAAACCAACCTGCAAGTGGAGAGAAGAGGATGAAGAGGAGACACAGAGATGGTGTAAAATGTCTAAGTTCAAAAGGACCGGTGGTGTTTAGTGCTGGGTGAGGGTGCAGAAATAGGTCAGTAAGCATGAGGGCACAAGCTGCTTCAGGCTGAAAATAGCTGGTTTGTGTATTATTGCTATTGTGACTTCAGCTTATATTGTCAATATGAGCACATATGAAACCTAGCAGTTTGTCTTCACCTCTCTGAAATGTAATAAAGAAGGTATTTCCTCCAAGACGCAGTGAAACGAAAAAACACATTTCCCAAGTTCTAATCCTGCGTCCTCGTGCTGACTGTTCACTTATCTCTTCACCATATTTGACTGTTTTCATATCAAAATTCCTCTTTTTTTTCCTCCTCCCCTTCTTCCTGTTACATACCTCCAATCAAATGTGATTTGAAGTGCTAACTCTGCCAATCACATCAAACCACACTTGGCTGTCAGCTGGTGGGTAGTTGCAGAGCGATATCTTCGTAGGACGTGTGTGTTTGGTTTCCAGCTGGCAAAAAAACTTTGCTTATATTTCCAAAGAATGTGGTTGGGGTCTAATTTGTCAAGTTTCAGCCTTATCCTCCTACTCCTCCACCTACTCGTCTAACAACCGTCCTCCTTTAGCTCGGTATCTCTCTGCAGCTTCATATCACTAACCCACTTCTGAATGTTCCAATCAAATCTAACGGCTTTAATTTAATTCCAGTTCCTTACTACCCTGTCCACATCTCGTTTGACTCGGAAATACATCGCGTAACTGAAGCTTTTATAACTCAAAGAGGAGACAAGTTCTTCTTTCATTGCTCTCTGTTTAACACATAGCAGCAGGTCATCCACCTGAAAGCCGTGTTTGCCTCTCCACCAGCCCGTGTCTTCTTTAGGAGGCATGTCAATGACGGAGACAATGTCCCCCACCTGGACGACAAAGAGAGTGACGATGAGAATAAAGTCTGAGCACATTAACAAGACATTTTTCATGAGGATCAGAAATATGTGTGTCTCGTATAATAGAGGTCACCTCAAAGGTCAACTCGTCTGTGGCCTGGGCTGTGTAACGCTTGGTGACGTGTGCAGCAGCGATGGCAGGGACGTTGATTGAGGCTTCCTCGGACACCAGCAGATGATTCCCTTTGTTGTCGACCTGGAAAGAAATAATGACATCAGCTGAATTCTTGATATTTAAAAATAATATGTTGGCCATCGTGTTGCCGAGTTAGACATGTTGGCCAAGCTTCGCTCAAGGACTGGAGGCAGAGAGAAGCGTTCTGCTCTTGCATGCTTTAAGATGATAGAGCGAGACAAACAATGCATAATACTGGTATTTTACACAATATGTTACAGATGAGGGTTTATTATTGTAATTAAAATTTCTCCTGGTATTCACCATGGGCCTGTCTAGCCAGTGCTTTAGCCCTCATAATTATCCTTTGTTGGATTGTGGATTCAAAAAACATGTTTACAGCAGTAATCTCATCAACAAAAGGAACACAAACGTGTGTATATAAACTACCTCCTACATGAGTATTAAATAAAAAACCCTCAACATTTAATTTTCATAATTCAAAGAGTTGGCACACTCACGCAAACCCACCTCTGCAGCATCTCCAGCTGCAAAGTGGTACCACACATACAGTACGTCGTTGTTATGCACAAACCCAGGCACCCTCGGTTGGCATGAAGATGCGCAACAGTTGTTCATCCAGAAATAGCTCTCACATACTGCAGCTATTCCTACACCACAAGATATTTACATCCTTATTTCTAGCAAGTGTGAGAAGAAACAGCTGATAAGGAGATACCTCCATCCACGTCAGTACTGGGCCGCAGTTGATCTTGTTGTCAGCAATGACGGAGAAGCGAGATAGGTAGGTGGCCAACATCTTGGTTACTGACTGAATGGAGACACAGTAGTAGAAGTCTGTGAGTCTGTCTTCCACATAATAGTGAAAATAGTGACAGTTTTAGCTCTCTGTTTACCTCAACAGCGTCCTTTAATGTGTCGTATCTCGGCAGCTCCGTGAGCTGTGAGTAACGACGGTCATAGATGCACAAGTGCAGGTGTTTGTCCAGCACCCGGAAGTCTTCGTAAGATCTCGTCACCAGCCAGTTTCGACCCTGACAGAGACAGAGAGAGAGAGAAACTTTTGTTAAGAATGAGAAAAATATTACACCATGTAGTGAATTTTCCAAATGTAGCGAGTATTATTACCTGACAAGTGATCTGGACCAGGAAGACCAGCTCTTTGGAGTCAAGACCAGCCTTCGGTCCTTCGCTCTGACCCTCTGCAAAGGCCAACTATGAGGAAAGAAGAGAAACAGAGTAGCTAATATTGGGAGGGCCCACATGGTAAATAATGCATGAATATAATACAAAAACCTCTCTGTACGTAACAAGGCATACAAGAAGAACATCGTGTTCAACTCCATTTTTCCATTAAATAGTAAAAACCACTTTTACACCCTGCTGTGGGTTTGAGTGTAGACACCTTAAAACACTGGAGTAACAAAGCACTTTGGGGAACGATGCATAAAGAAAAAAAGGTGTATGTTAATATTTTTTATTAATGAAAAAAGAATCTCACAATTATATTCATTGAATAAAAGTTTATTTGGGAAATAAGCGCAGTATATTTCCTCCGCCACCAGCATAGAAGTGATTCATGTTCTCAGTTCATCATAAATACTGCAGTATGAAATGTATAATACATAAGGTGTTAAGATATCAGCACTCACTTCTTCTTCTCCCTCCTCTACAACAATATTCTATACGCCCCAAAAGTGAGAAGATCAAAGCCTCCGAGTTTGGGACCACATTGACAGACTTTTTAGTCGAAGAGACTTCAAAGGCCTGGAAGCCAAGGGAAGTTCTGGTTATTTATAACTGCTAGAAACTCGTCCAGATACACTGTTACACAACACACAGCGACCTAGTTACTCAACACTAATACAGCAAATGAGGCTGTCAAGGAGCACAGAATGAGAAATTTGTTCTTGAATAAGTCATGACGGACGAGCTCTTATTCATTGGAAGAATTAGTTGAAATAATATCCTGAACTTAGCGTCTGAATGGAGTAGTGATGGGGGTGGCGTGAGCAAGCCAAAAGCATGATGGGAAGCAGGATGATACAGAGAATTACAATATATAAACACTTTTCGGATGAAAACTATGAAACAAAACAACAAAAATCTGAAAGTTTTCAATGAAGGCATGCCACCGCATCACTTCCTCCATGATGCTCACACATCGAAGACTGCTCCCTTCAAAATAAAAACACGCCAACACAGCTCAGACTTCAACTCTTTGCACAGAAGCATACCTGCATGCTTGTTATTTATTGACACACATCTGGCACCAGGAGCTCAGATCAATGCACAATCACCAAGTTCAGATTACCTGTCACTAAAGCATCTCAGATATCCACGCACAGCTGGAAGGAAGTGGCTATTTCTTTGTGTGCAGCCGCAGTCCTGGACCTCCTGGAAGCTTCTCCAACAAGCCAAATCTCCAGGGATTTTAAATGCCGTTCCTCACTCGCCTCTTTGCCGTCCCCTGCTGCCTCACGTAAAACACTCATTCACAGGGCTTTGGATCGCCACGCTCCATTCAAAGCAGAAAATATGAAAAGAGGATGCTTCCCACTGTGTCTTACCCCCCTTTCCTGCTAGCCTCTTACCATCTCTCCCCCCTCCTCCCTCCTCCTGTACTCTGCCTCCATCGCCCACCCCCATCCCCCCTCTTTCTCTCTCTCTCTCTCTCCCTCCCTCTCTCTAAACCGCTTCGCTTGCCTTTCTCCGGTGACAAAAGGGGGGTTTGGCAGTAAATGGGTTCAACTGGCACACACAGATGCACAAGCTCATCCATCATACAGCTGCACAAGATAGATAGATGGCCCTCCTTCATTTCACAACAATTCTTATTCATTCAACTCTCGCTGGCGAGACTGGAGCTAATCTGAGGCGGAATCAGTCAGGCAGGCTGCAGACAGTGGCAGTCTGCTGTCCTTGTGCCATTCTGCGATTAGGATACATGAGACCTGATCGGTACCCTCCCTTCCTGCATATAGAGACAGGCAAATGCATCATGGGAGATGCAACAAGAACAAAGACTCGTCTCTCTCAGATGCAGTCAAGGACTCTAATCAGACATAGCACACAGAAGTAAAAATAAATCGTAGCAGACTGCACATAACTGCATGTTTGTATATCAGTGTGCGGACAATGTGTACAGCTTTCAGTGTCAGTGTCTCCCCGGACTCATATTTCTCCTCCAGCTCAGCTCAGGATTTTCTTCTCCCTGTGGAGCTTTTCAAGGTCACTGAGACTGTTGTCTGTGCTTCACTCGTCTCCATCCTACCGATGAAGCCATCACAGCCAAGGCAACATGACACAGCGCAGGACATTTACCGAGCATCCCGGGATTTAAGTGCCGTCCAGCCTGCTTCACTGTAGTCCATTAACGCCACATGTAGGGATACAGCATGCGTGCAGCGCTCATGCAACCTTTTGTGTTTGAGCTTGTGGAGGGACGACTGCTGCACTCTGCTGGAAGGAAAACTGAACTGCACCGAGGTTAACCAGGCAGCAAACAGCCACTTCACACATGACTGAGCAACCGCTTCACTGCTTCTCATTACGACTGCTGCAGATCTGCTCCTTCTTAAACTCAAATGTCAATAAGTCCAAATCATTTCTTGGCTGGTGAGAGTCACAACATTCATAATAACTAAGTCCATGACCATGGGATAATTTAAAGTCCCTGCAGCCAATGTTTACAACTTGCAGATTTTCTTTTAAAATTGAGTAAACAAGACGAAGAGTTGACATCCATGTTAGTGGCACAGTGGGGTCATGCTTCAGCACGGCGCTGACGTCAGCGTGGTAACAAGGTCACAGTGACAATGCGAGCACGCTGACGCGGGTGTAATGTTTACTATATTTCACCTTATTAGTTTGGCATGTTGGCATGTTGCTAAGTGGCACTTAAAGAACATAAAGTACAGCTGATGATGAGGGGGACTAGAAGAAGAAGAGACATTTCACTCTGAGGCAAAAATGTGGATCACCAAAGTCATTAAGCTTCATCCTCTGGAGCCTGAGGGAGTGTCTGTAGGAAATGAATCATGGGAATCTATCCAACGGTTGTCGGGGTATTTCAGTCTGCACCAAAAGTGGTGGGACAACTAAAGCGCAGACAGAGCGACATGACGTTCCATAAAGAAAAAGTTTGATTACAATATTTTGTACATGACACAGCATCCAACTGCAACTGTTTATTCTCAACCCCCCTAATTGTTTTGCCAGAACAGGTTGTTACTTTGAAAATGAGTCATCTCCTACAATTGCTTGGTACACTCGGCTGTCTAACCAGGAAAGTACAGTTTCTCGCTGAGTCACTGGATGACATCATAAGCTTCCAGGTGGAAACACTGGTTTGACATGAGACATCTGACGTTAACATACTGTATACAGAGGATTTACACACTGCTGGAATCGGATCATGGCTTTAAATGGACTAATAGAATCTGTAATAGTGAGAAGTAATGGTTTATGCATGGTGGTTATAATTCAAATTGATATTTTGTAGCTCTTCTGATGAAATGAACAACTTTAATGTGACATTTCAGGAAAAAGACGTAATAATCAGAGCTGGACAGTCCACAAGAGACAAACAAGGATTATTGATTGGACTGCCACATTTCATTTCAAGACGGATTAATTCACCAAAAAGGCAACTGAACTCGAGCCAAAGACACAATTACTAAAACACAGTAACTCTCTGCTGCAGAAGTGACACCGTGTAAGTATTTTTCAGGACTCACCTGAACGTTGCCAAAGTCAACAGTCTCATAGTGGAAATGGGCACACTCTGCCAACCTGGGGAAGTGACCTCTGGGGAACGTCAGCCTAAAAAACACACAGCACAACAGCGCCTCATCAGTATTCAACACACTGACATCATGATGGAGAGAAAAGCAAAGCAAAGCAAAAGAGAGCAAAAGGGGGGGATAAAGGGAGAGATGTGTGAGGGAACAGGGTTAGAGATGCAGCAGGCTAACTCTGCCCGTCTGTGCCGCTCCCATCATTTTATAGGCCCTCATTTCACTGGCCTGGATAAGAGCCCTGTTTTACAGCCTATAATAGCAGCAACAGTCACTGAGAGCACCTACTTCTTCATGTTCTTGACCTTCATGCTAGCCGTGCTGACGCAGGAGCGCAGGAGGGGCTCGGCTGGGTGCTCTGTGATATCATCACTCCTCACCTGACAAACGGAGAGAGCAGACATCAATACGTGTCAGTCAGTCAGTCAGTCACAGGGCAACTGACGGGGGAGAGAATAATTAGCACCATAAAACAGCAGCAAAAGACACGGGACACAAACTTAAAAGTCTGGTGTTCTGTGCTAATGTTATGTTAATGCGATATGATGCCGTGTCACGTCATGTTATGTTTTACTTATATTGTACTCATATTGTGCTTCTGCTCTGTTTTATGATGATGTTATGTTACTGAAATGTTAATCTATGTTAAATTATTTGATGTTAATGTTGCTTGTGTTACGTCATGCTTCCCCTACTTGAAAAGGATGTGGCATCTACCCAGAGTTCAAAACTGGATTTCACTCGCTGCTAAACAATCAGGCCGTGTTTCCTTTGACTTCCTCTTTGTTTTTCCAAGTGCGAGGAGTTTTACAGTTTAGCTAAGCAGCAGGTTAGGTCAGTTCAGGTGTAAAACTGCATACTATTGCAAATGCATATCAATACAGGAAAATACATTTTTACAATAATACATTTATAAACATTGCAAACCCTCTAAAATGCATCAGTACATTAGTATTTAACCAAATATTTTTAACACTGTATTTTATAGTTATGTATATTTTACCATAGCTTTTTAACATTACAATAAATAGTATTATTAACCCCATAAAATACTATTTTTAGCATGCGTGTCATTATTTTATCATTACGTGACCAAAATAAACACTAAATTGAAACATAAACAGAACATTCAAATAATTTAGCAGTAATTGCCTTTTAAACATTACTCATGTGAACATGAATCAATCTCAAATTGCCTCAAAGCGCAAAAAAGAGCACAACAAGAACACAGTGGCAGTAGAAATCTCCACAAACAGTCTTGAGCTTGTAAGCTTCTGCTCCTTACCGGCTGCCTCTCTGGGGTTTATTGTAGATTGTAGTCCGCCAACATTAATTATATGTTTGTATATGAGAGATTGTTATTAATATTGGTAATATTTATAAACGATTTTGTTTCGTTTTTTTCCTGGTTTGCAATCAGGTTAGTTTGTTGAAGGACACTTGTGACAGATGTGCCAGATATTTTATTTTGAAAATCCAGATAAAATCTTATAAAGAAAATAAATCTATGCATAAAAACAAAATAGACTGTAGTACAACTGACCTGAAGATCCAAGAGACTTAGATAATAAAAACAGAAGTTAATTCCCCTGCAGAGGTGATGTTAAGATTGGTTGAAGCTGTGGAGGCATAAAACTGGAGTAACCAGTGGGAGCGTTGATGATATCAGTTGTCTGTGACAATATTGGTCTAACTCCTGTACAAACACACCACCTCACTCTCATTCCCAACCTGGTAGTGAGACATCTTTAAATGCAGTTTTACACCTGCTCACACCTTCATCATTGTGACTACTGACTCTCACATGACTGCGCACTGGTGACATCATGGTGTTAATCAGTTACACAACAAATGCCGTTTCTTGAAAAAAAAAAAAGGGGTGACACATCTGTTAGTGTGTGTGTGTGTGTGTGTGTGGGTGTGTACCATGGCAGTGGATGTCTCCTGTGGCTGTTTGTCTTCTGGAGGATTTTTGTTGGTGGCTTGTGATAAGGCATCGTCTTTGTCCGGGTCAGTAGATGGAAGCAAATCTCTGCAGAAACAGACACAGAAATATGGCTTGTCATAATGCAAACATCCATGCAGTGTGTGGGTTTTCAAATAAGGTTTGTAGTTTTAAAAAAAATGCACCAGAGGGAGCAAGTGAGAGAGATGAATTCACAATGTGTGGCTTGAGCTCAAATCATGACATTGCACCAGCATGGTCCAAGAAACATGTTGTACTTGGTCTGTGGTGTTTGAATCTCTAACATCCAGACGGAAATGCATCAATAAAACATGAGAACATACTGATCTTTTCCAATCAGATATAAATGGGAACAAATCTATGATTCAGATGATAAACGAAGAGCATCGCAGGCTAAGGTAGGGTCAACAAAAAGCCACGCTGTCTTTTGTACACAAGCGGGAAAGCAAAGCTTGTCTATTCAGAGAGCCATGAAGACAATCCTCCCACAAGGGAGCGCTTCACAAAACCCTCACTTGAAATGTGACTCAATGTATTCGGGGAGTGGAGGGTGAGGTTCATTCAGCTGAACTTTTAAGAGCAACAAAGAGAGTAGAGGGAGATGGGCCTTTGGATTTTGTCACAGTGATTCAGCGTGATGAGATCAGGACATGAGACCAAGAGCTGACACACAGTGTAATTTATGTGGCCCACAGTGACAGAACTAATAACATAGACACAAAGTGAATTCATAGGAAAATCAGTGAGCACTGGAGCTTCTCTCTCCATCTCGCGTATCAGCCTTACCGTTACACACTGCATTTATTCATCTAGCATCTCATGACTTCACTCTCCGTGCACATCCATCTATATGCTTTTACATAATTCTCATCAGCTGACATGCAAGCGCAGAAAAAAAGGGAGTAACTCACCCTTCAAGGACGTCACCACTTCCTGGTTCACCCTGGGGTCCTGAGGCAGCATTCTCAATCACCGCGGCAACCACACATCCAGCCTCCATGATGCTGCCTGACTGCAACAGCCCGCTGCTGTACAGAAACATGAGTGGGAGGGAAAAAGGGAAGAAAACGAGAGAGGGTGGTGAGTGGGTAGGAGAAGCCGAGGACGGGAGGGAAGAGTCCGATGAAATGAAGCCGCCAGACGTCAAACCACTTGAGGCTGCAGCGTTGTGCGACATTCAAGGCTACAATCCACAGAGCCCAGACTGTAATCTGTGATGACATCATGCTACAGTGCTGGGAGCTGCTTCAGTGATAGTGCATGTCAGGCTGAGAACTCATAGGATGAATTTCTCCTGTTTAGCATGACACTGACAGGTTTTAGCCGGAGACAAGAACACACTCATATCTTGCTCAAGGAAATGTCAAAATTGTCACGGCAGCTTCATTACATGCCCTTGGATGGTTGTTATTTTTTGCCGGTAATGCTGAATAATGTTACTTTTCCTTCTGTTTTCATTATATGAACAATTAAAACTTGGATTATTTGAAGCATTCTAAAAATAGTCCGCCTTGACATGAAAATCAACCTCTATCGTTTAAGGCAAAATCCATTAGCATTCCTTGGCCTATTCCAGCTTTCTCCCAAATTATTTAAAAGGTAATGCTGCCATTTTCTTACTCTTTCAATCAAAGCATGTGCCTAATTTTTCTCCATACATATCTAAAAATGGGTCCAGGATCCATGTCCTATAGAAGATTTTGGATTTATACATGCAACAAGGCCCAAAAAAACAGCTTATGGTCAAGTGGCTGCTCACATGGTGCCAATCGATCCATTATCTATACGTGCTTATCCTAATCCAAGAGGCAGGAGCCAATCCCTGCTCACATCAATCAACCTCGTCATACTATCACGTCAACCCAATCTGCACGTCTTTGGACTGTGGGAGGAAATCGGAGCGTCCAGAGGAAGCCCACGCAAGCACAAGGAGTACCAGTCCAGCTGGCAAGTTCAAACCCAGAACCTCCTCGCTGTGAGGCAACAGCTTCATCGCCATGCCAACTAACTGGCAAACAGAAGAGCAGGGAGCCATGTAAGCACTCCATCACATGAAGTCCTACGTATGTGGACATGCTTTTGTGTACCTTTAGTCCACGGTTGCTTTTCATGCTTTGTTGAAGTCCAAGACCATGAAGAAAACTGAGTCCCTATCACTCACTCCCTTGTACCAGACTCCATTACTACTCCTCCTCTCTTTTTATACTATAAACAAACATAACGTAGGAATGCCCTGATGAAGGGAAACTAGATTCTCCGTAGCATTTCCCAACATGATTCCCATAACTTCTTTCAAAATGTATGAGGGTGTTTGGCGTTAAACAATGACTTGGGCATGTGGGCACAAAAACAGGTCTCTGAAAAAAAAAGAAAAAAAAAAAGTCCTTCCAATTACCACGGGGCAGTTTTACCTCTTCACTAAGCAGGTCTGCTAATCAACATAACAAGTAGATTCATCAGCCCTGATCCGCTGCTGTAGTAGCAGTTTCCCACCAGCCCTTCTGGCCCGTAGTTGCTGTTGACTGACTCTCACAAAACCTCATGACTCAGCAGAATGTGAGCATACAGACAGGAACACAGGCCAGATCAAGCTCCACTCTATCCCCATCTCATGCCGTATCTCTAATAGACACCATAACCTTGCCAGAGGAGAGCCAATGCATTACACAGACAGCAAATTCATTTAGTGTTTAGAAGTGTTGCACTAGTACTGTTTGTCAGGGGCCGCTAGGGAAAACTGTGTTTGGAAAGTCACGTGTCACTGAATTATGCAAAACTGGGAGCGTGTGGAGTATTTGTACTATAATGAGCGCCTCTTAGTATGTCTTAAATATATATATATAGGGCAAAATGTGATGCACAGTCACCAAGACACAGTGATTATCTTGACAATATTTTGTCTAATGGAGGGCAGAGATTTCAAGTGGCGGCATGCATTCCATGATTAGAAATGTTTTGTGGTGCACAGTACAATGCCTGACCTTGCTGATTGTTCCACATCAGACACATCAGAGTCTTTTCAAGTGTAGGAACATGTTGTACTTCACATTGCACGAGAGGTAGGCGAAGCTGGCTACTAAAGCCTTGAGAAGAGCCGAAGGCAACACATGAACAAGCATTCTTTATAGCAAGCACCACAATACACGAGAAGTAGACTATTTTGGAAATGGCCCAAATAGCATGAGCTATAAAAAGACGAGGTTGCCGTGACTGTACAGAAAGAAAAAAAGGTTATGATTTCAGGAGGTGATCTTGCTCTGTACATTGTGTGTCATTGTCCATGGCAGAGACAAATGGGTGGAAACACACTGACACTTTCTGCAGCCGGTTAAATAATCCGAAGCACTGGAATCAACATCGCCCACGCATTAAATCAGGCATTTTCCCACTATCTCACTATCACTGATGCAACAATAAAGAAGCCTTCTCTACCTGTCACACTTAAAAGGAGAGAGACGTTCTGATGTCAGGAGACTGGAGCAGCACAGAAGGATGTTGCCCTGGTATCCGTTGGCCTACATGGCGTTTTTCGAGAAAAAAAATAGGCCATCCTACACAATCTTGCACGCTGTGTACGAAATCAGTATCAGCAAGTGTGTTGACATGAAGAATGGCTGCCTACATATTTGCAAATACAAAACACACAGCAGATGCGTCTATGTGAGTCACAGCTACATATGAGAGGAGGAAGGAAGGAAGGCTGAGGAGGAGGAGGAGGACAGGGAACATAAAAACTGCCATTTCGCCTTCTATATCAGGATTTGACAGCACATATATTAATTCTAATATAGCTCATATGTGCATATTTCTTCGTAATTACATGGACCTCTATGGGTGATTAAGCAACCCCTAAAATGCGTGTAAAACTGTTTAAGATGCGCTGTAATTGACATAACAGGCACATTTTCATAATAGAAACATTAGTGTGCTAATTAGAGCAGGTTTTGTGGTAATGTATGATAAAGAGGTGAGTAATAATGAAGCTGCTTTCTCATTATATCTGTTGGATTTCCTCTTTTATAAAACACAGCTGCGTATTTGGCAGAATGTGAAAGGTGTGTTTAGGAATGGACAGAGAATTTGGTTACAGGGTAAAGTAAAAGAAATGTATGTACCTTAAGTCTTCAGCGGTTTAGCTGATTTGCAGTATACTTTAAACATTACTTAAATCAGCAATAGTGATTTTCAGGCCACGTGGGGACGGAAGAAACAAACTGAAAACTGGTAAAAGGGGTCGTATTTACACATCCAGCAGATACATTGCAACTCCTGAGGGAAATACCTGACTCTGTAGCTCCGTCTAGAGTCTACAGCAAATACCCTGCTATGTTCACCAGCAGTCTGTGGTGGGAAGATGTCTAAAGCTTTTTAGCTGACAGACAGCTAAAGTGCAGGTAAGACTTGTAGGAATGAACCATAAGATTAAAGCTGTGCGCTTGAAAACCAAAACAAGGAGCTGAAAGACGCTATAAAGCTCCGACAATTGTACAAGCGACCTCTTTCCCGGTGTGGGATCATTAAAGTCTATCTTATCATATCTTATCTTTGAATTACATGTAGCATAATTAAAAATGAATAATATCAGCTTTAATTGCACCCGTCTTTATTTCGACGTGGATAAAAACCTCATCTCTCCCCGTCGAGAGGATGTGACAGGACCGTGTCGTCGACGCAGGGGTGAAAGTTGGTTTCATGCTCCCATTCGGAGGCCCGGGAATGCAGTCAACAGCCAGCGAGAGACGCAGTGGAGAAAGGCCCACGGTTGCCATGGTAACCTCTCTCCCCGTCCACCGTGACTTGATGCTCCTCCAGACTGAGGATGAGGTAGCGGCAGAGGATGGATTTGAAGCCTGGGAGAGAGAGAGAAACCTCTGGCCACAAGCTTTGACACATCATCACCATCCACTGTCTCCGTCAGTCAATCTGCCTGAGGCGGTGACATCTCTGCTCCTTCACCTTGAGGGATTTTCAGACGTGTGCGCTGCTGCTTCTGCGGCTCTGTCAACGAGCCACAATGCAGAACTTTTTTTCTTTTTTTTTCAATCAACCATCTTTACTACTGTAGAGATTTGTCACTCATTTAACCACTTCTGGGAAAACGAGGAGGGGGGGGAGTTACACGATCCCATAATCTTCTTGAAATCGACCAGAGTGAGATTAACTTTATTTCATCTCACACTGACTCAATCTTTGTCCTGCACCCGTCAGAGTCACAGTGATCCCAAGATGAAGGGCAGAGGGCGGGATGAACAGAAGGGCGATTAAGTCGTTGACAACAAAGAGCCAAATATTTAATCAACAAGCCGATCTGTCCAACAGCCGTGCCACAATGCTATTGGCTCTCTAACGTAATATTAGGTATCACAGGAGCGCCCACAGGGTGATACAAGATCACAGTCACCTGTCCAATCTCATGCAATCCAATCCAACATCCCCACAACAGTTACTACCTCTGCAAAGCTCATGTTCAGCTACATCAGAGATGTTGACTCAACTCTGTGGCAATCATTTCTGAGTTTGTGATTGTGTTGTAATGTTTGACTGTATTACATCATTAAATATCCAACATGGACCTCATTTTGTTTCTACACACTCCGACACACAGACAAGTACAGTATAAGGAACATGATTCACAATATGATAGACTATTCAGTCTATTAACAGTCACATGCCTATGACAAGTTCCTACAGCCCAAAATAATCTCATGAAATCACTTGTTATGTCAGACAAAAAGCCAAAAATATTCATTTTAATCACACATGATGAAGAAAAGCATTATACTGTCACAATTGATGAGACAGAATGAGTGAATCTGAGGAATTGTTGCTTCAGAGAATGAGCTTATTACTGTTCTGCCAATCATCAATCAACTCATCATTTCAGCTATAATATAAACACGTCAACATGTAGCCATGATTTTGTCCTGAAAAGAAAATCAAGTTTGGTTTATTGTGGATAAATCCCTCACAATATGTTGTTGGATGACAATTTTTCTTCATCAGTTTCTCTCCAGAATATTTTCTTGATTCACAGATTAATGATTTGTCCTACAAAACTGCAGAATATAGCCAAAAAATCCTCACAATCAAAGAGCTGGAACTAGAAAATGTTTGATAGTTTTGCTTTGAAAATGATAATTAAGTCAAAAGAGTTTGTATTATGATCAACTAAACCATTAATCGAACATGAAATACCTCACATATCATGTGTTATTGTGTTCCCACAAACACAAGTCTTGTATATTGTAGATACAGGCTTCACAACAACTGCAACTATTTTCTTCTGCTGATCCTCGATTAATCATCAGATCATTCGATTCATAAAATGGCAGAAACAGAGTGTTACTACAACATACAGCCTCAAAAATACAATATTTAAACACAAAGGTAGCACTGCAGGGCTGTTGCACTGCATTGCATTAGATATACACAGGTCTTTATCATTTTGTGCCCTCCCACTGCATTAGAGAGGATCCCAGAAAAACAGCACCAGAAATCCTCAGATTAATTTTGTTTTCATAACCTGTGACGCAACCAAACACACATGAACCCAAATAGGGGACTCAACTGGGAACCACTGGGGAAAAAGTTCACCACCGGTGTACTCTGACCTGTTGGGCCTGGGCTGACAGATCACCATTCATCTTCATGCACAGACACACACGGTTATGTATCGACTCCAATCTTGATTGGCTGATGAATGAAGGTGAAAACAGCAGTCCTGTCTGGACAGGTAGTACGCGGTTAGTTAGTGACAATCCCTGTCCACGCAGCCTACCTGTAACTGTGCACGCTGCTCCACTCTGCTGCCTCCTCTATGCTGCACAGCGCTGAGCTTCTCGACGAGGAAACATGTTGTCAGCATCGCACTGCACAAACCCTTTTTTCCTCCGGACGCACACACACACACGCACACTACAGCTGACCGTCTGAGGTAGATGTTTTTAGGGTAAAAACTGTGCTCGGGTGCGACATCGCTGAGGCAGTGTGGGAGTCATCCCAGAGAGCCGCGTATTGTCTGACTGACTGCCGAGGATCTGCACTCACCACCGGGAGCGCGCACTACTGTGATCTCATGGCCGCGCCTTGGATATATAAATAAATATATGTATTTTTTTTTTTTTTTTTTTTTAGCCTCAGGGGTTCACAGACCTTTTTCAATGTCAAGGACCTGAATGTGAAGTAGGCGTGAGAGTGTTCATGGAGCCCCTGTTTGATAATAGGAGCCCCCTATCTGGCAAGTTGTGCGGTGTTAGGTAATGCTTGGTACAGAATTACATAACCATCTAGTGTAGGTGGGGTGGTAACAGTGAGAGGAGTGAAACCTGGTGTGCAAATCACTTCATCCACATATATCATCTTATTGTGCCTGTCTGCTGAGGAGATAAAGTGAAACTCTGCTATTCCTCTTTATTCTGGGACACTTTTATCATCAAGAGAGAGAGAGAGAGATGCTGATGTTTCATTTATGAAAAATTAATAGAATCAACAATGGTTTGTGTTTTTTTATCAATACCAAACATCACTGGTTGTTAGGAAAGCACAGCTAAGGTAGCTTAGATAGAGGAAGGAGGTAGAAAGCTATGGCTCTGTCCAGAGTTCAAAAATAAAGTTTACCGATCATTGGTAAACTTCATTTTTTTAACTAATTAACATCTCATTTGTTTAACACCTTAACAACACATAACAGGTAACAGTAACTTCCAATAAGATGGTTGCCAAGCAACTTCAAGGTCCAGCAAGTAACTGCCCCCGGCCAAGAAATAGTCCAGTACATAAAACCCATAAAACCTCAATTTGTCGTTTGTACACTTGAGTTTATATGGAAATTAAACAAACCAGATATTTTATGTTTTATGTGTGATATCTAGATATACTTTTAAGGGGGTTTTGTTTCCTTTGGACAGAGTGAGCCCAGCTGTTTCCAGCCATTGCTAGGCTCAGCTAGTTGGCTGCAGCATTAATATTATTCAAATTATTTGGACAGTGGGAATCAATCTTCTCTTGACTGTTGCCAAGAAAGTTAGTGGACCTATTTCTCAAAATGTCGAACTTTCTGGGTGTTTTTCACCATTTTATACATTGTAGACTGATTAATTAAAAAAAAGAAAACAATAATTAATAGTGATTGACAGAATAAAGGTCACTTAAAAGACACATAGGAATAAATTGTCCTACTTAAAACATTTAAAATAATATAAATTACAAAACAAACTTTTAAAAATAATCTGCAGGTATTGCAACATGTATGGAACTAGGCCTCTAAAGGTTTGTGTGTCGACCTAACAGTGGATTAACTGCGCTTTTTATTTCCCTCAGGTGTATGCAGATGATTGCTCATTTGTTTGTCTCCCAGCCTGCCAGGGGGAGTTTGAACAAAAGCACAAAGGTCATTCTGACAGACCTCATCCTCTTTCAAGTTATTTGTTTTCCTTGTTCTGGTTCTGTCGCCACACAATTCATTCCTTAACGTTTGGGTGGAGACGGCAGAGCTGGGGTCAACATATTAATCATTGAACAACCTGCTTGCATTCACACACAGCTTTTGATCTTCCCTGAGTATGTTTATTCTTCTGAATCATGTTGCATTTGTAAGATTGAGGACAAAACTCACCTGTGATTTTCTTTTTTCAGCAAAAAAAGAAACCTGCCGCTTTAAACTCCTGAGCTGGTGCCTGTGTGTCCTAGAATTAAAAAACAGAAAAGCCCTGACCTGATTAAGCTGTTTCTATCCCCACACTATCCTACCCCTACTCTCTGCCCAACACTTACACCCTGTGTCCAGCACATGAACTACACCTTCTCCCTCACAGATAGGATCAGAGACAAAACCACAGGAAACATAAAGCCTCTTTTGATTTTTTTATTATATCAAAATACAAAAATTTGAGAGGAAAATTTCGTATGGGACTAAGCATTTGAAATGATATGGTGACATGAATACAACACTGCTTTCATATTCTCACAGACATGCCATAGATAGAGCATAGATCATGTGCTAGGCCCATGTCTACGTCACGATGAGCCACCAGGAGTGAGCCTGTGCATTTTCCCTATAAAGGCTTTTGATGGCGACTGTCGCTATATTATCCAGGCCATGTTGGTAACAGGCCAGAGTGTTTTTAACATCATAGTTCATTCAGGTTTCTGTTTACTCAATAAAGAAACGAGATCCATGGCAGTTGAACATGAAGAGTGAGTAAGACATGATCTCAGACGATACAGAATTCACTGGACAGCAGTGGCAAACGAGAGAAAAGTAATACAAATATTATACATAAGGCTTTGGTACAGCACCATACAGTATGAGTTAATTGCTCACAAAAAGTTAAGTGAAGCGTAATACCTGATGTAGTGACAGAACAGAATGACAAGTCTAAAAAATAAAAAAGTAAAGAAAAGAGAAACATCAGGTTATCGTTTTAAAACAGAGAAAAGTAAAAAAAAAATGTTTTTGCTTTGAAATATTTACATATGAACATTATGGAGACAAATTATGTACAAAAATAACCCCAGAATAAACAACATATAATACAGAATGTAAACATGTGATGTACAGCACAGAGTTCAGTGGATGGAAATGAAATGAAATGTTGTAAATTTTCTTCCTTTTTAAGCACTACTTGGTTTGCTTGAGTATGAGCATTAGCTAAAACAGTCAACGATGTAGTGCTTATTGTAGCCTACGATAATAATACATTCTAGTTTCTCAGTGCTGGTACACATGAAAAAACAGAGAATATAGAAAATACTACATATTTCTATTTTCCGTCCAATAACAACCAGCTCGGATGTCCATGAATGATTGCTAAATAGCCGTTTTTTTGTATTGTCTCTACATGCAAGATTAATACAATAAAAAATCAAATCGGTTTCTAAGTATCATCCTACCAGCACCTAGTGATGCACTAAAAGCTGTAAGCAGAAAAATTGGAAATAAACAAAAGAAGAGGAAAAAGAAGAGTTGAGCTAACAGTACGTCCAAAGCAGCCCTCTTAAACGCTGTACATGTTTCTGTTGAATATGCAAAAAAGAGCCCGGAAGACGACATCCATTCGTAAAACCCATGGAGAGGATGTATGAGCTTTTCCCAAGACCTTTCTACCAGGAGAATTCAGCAATAAATAGAAATGTGGTCTGATGACTACTCATGGCTATACTTTACAGTACTAGTAGGAATTCTACCGTCAGAACGGCGGCGGCGGTGGTGGGATGACGTGGAGACGGTTACGCCCCTGCAGTAGTGTGCTTGAAAAACAGTGCTGTTAACCAAAGATGGTAGACCTACAAGAAGTGTGTAGAAAAGATCCCCTCATGACCTGACGATGCTCTCGGATTTCCCTCCCATGTGTACTGTGGCGTGTACTAATCTAAATCAGGTTATGTTTTTTTCTCCTTTTAGGCTGGGTTAATATTCTCAATATCATCACAAATATACTTTAGAGAGGGTACCTTGGAAGCACAGACAGACATTGCAAACACACTATAGAAAACAGGTCATTTTTGAGTTCATTTGAATGTCACAAGTCTCTATTATTTGAGGTTATACTACTATTTTTCCAGTATTGTCTATCACTGTCATCGCACCATGATACTGTTATGATGAGGACCTATAGTGTCTACCGGAGCTAGTTTAGTTGCTCAAACACACAGGGCTGAAAGAGTTGCTTGTGGAAACAGAAAACGGAAAAGAAGAAGAAGAAGAAAAAAAAAGGAAAAATCTTTAGACCTCTATTCTACAGCACCACAAAGTTAAACATAGCACCAAGTCGTAATGTTCAAAGCAACTATGCCCTAACACACTTTTCTTTATCAAACTAATGTAAACACAATTTCCTCCACAGCACGTATTGTACATGACTATAGCATGTCTGTGACTCTTAGTAAAAAGTTTCCTTCAGTTTATTTGCTTTGGACACCTGAAGGCGAAAGATCAGGAGTGAATCTACATGTGTGCTCATGAACGGGCAAAATACAGTATTACTTTGTTCCAGAAATATTATTATAGAGGGCAACACACTTCTGCTTCTAAAGTTTTTTCCAATGGGCATTCACGTACTATACATCAGAGAAAATACTACTTAACTTGTGCAGCCAGCGGGCTATGGCAATAATACATTGTACGGTACTAACATTAAGGTTTCTTTTCTTCTCAGATAAAATAATGTCTGCTAAAGTATGACAAATGAGGCACCTTAAAATGTTTTAGAAACATTATCCACTTAAAGCCGTACTGTAAGCAAATACTTTTATATATAATCTAATTTCTTTTTCCTTGGGATCACCTTCCCGTATTTTCATACATCCTCGTACAAGAACGTCTTCCTGTAAAACATGGTTTGATTTATCTTTACAAATACAATACATACCATGTACAGTACATAACAAATATAGATTTTTTTTTTTTTGTCCTCGTATCTTACATCAAACCAATTTGTTAAAGTAGAATATGCACTTTGACGCTCACTTTCAGGCAATCATCACTTTCTCACTTGTCAAAAGAGTTTCGAGATTTCAGTAAGCAGACATTGAGTCGATTCATTCATGTGGATATTTGTCGGAAAATCTTTGATCTGTGGTCGGTAGCAGATGGAAATATATCTGATGTGTCTTTCACTAGCGGTGGCAATAGAAGGAAACCGGTTGTTATTGTAGCTGTCAGAAGGAACGGAGCTTAGCTCTGAACCTGTGTCGGGGCCTATTAGTTATTAACGCATACAGGAATAACACAGAGAAGCAAAACAATTTGGACTCAGAGTGCCAGCTGCTCATCTCTTCAATCGCAGCTGCACTAACGCAATGGGTCATTCAATGTTCTGTGACATCGGGACATTCATTTCCTGTACAGCAAAACATACATTCATTATCGGTTAGTGTCGAAAAATGAAACATACAGAGAAGTAGCTAGCAAGTAATATACAGTTGTTGTCGGGGTGGGCCATTGTTTGGATATTTCCCATTGCTTGTTAACATCTTTATGAACCAATCACATTCTCCTCTAACAGCTGCTGTTAAACATTAACATCCTTACTCGACTGGTTTGTTCTCTCTGCATGAAAACTCATGTGCAGTGCTTCTGTACTTTTCCACTGGTGTTATATTCATTGATTTATTTGCCTTTTTTTTAAAAAAACAATCTAACCTTCAGTTTGTGTTGTGAGTATTCCGGTTCTGTCCTATTTACTCGGATGTACACAGTTGAAACAGGTACCCATTTAAAATATGTCGAAAACAAAACAAACAAACAAACAAAAAAACAAGAGTTATGCATCATGTAGCATTTTCTCTCATGTGTCCTTGGCAGAGAAAGTAAAAACACACATATTCTTGGAGTCCCTCACTCCCCTAGAAGAGACAAATATGAGAAGGCGAAGGAAAAGGCAGTTTATGTTAGAAAAAACAAGAGAAAAAGGCAAAAAAAGGCACCTCGAGACGTGCCACATTTCACAAATGATTCCTTAATAATGAAATACATACTACAGTACACTTCACAATTCGTCACCCTGTTCCTCTAAACCCTACAAGTCCAACCTCTGTTGAGCGTGTAAGTCCCAAATTATTCAGAGAGTTCTCGTGAAGGCTATGATCTTTTCTTAATACGGTGCCGTAGCGACGAGTGTAAACACACTGAGCCATCGAGCACTTCAATTAAGACAGTCTTCTAATGGTTGGCATTGGATCGTAAATCAAAATAAACACAATTTTTATGCCAGCAATAACTGATAATAAAAAGCGTCTAAATTAGATAAAGTTAGGCCATATTATCCATTTGAATGAGTGTGGTGTGTGTGTGTGTGATATAAACCTTTTTATCCATACGTTTCATATGTAAAAAGGTACGTACAGTATACCACAAGAATTACAGCAACTCTGCGTTTACTCTGAGGTATATTTTGTGGTAAGAACCCTGTGTTTTAATACTGACACTATTTGTATTGTAGGAAAGGTAGACTCATGTCCATGTCCGAGGACGCACCAGGTTTCACAGTACACTGTACCACTGAAAAACCTAAGGATATGGACCCCTCAATGACCAGTGAGTGAAAAATCTTTAACGTGTTGTGACATACTCAACCAACACATTGTTATTACTGTAGGAGGAAGCTTAATTCCCTTGTTTTTACTATTTATATACATTATATATTTTCAGAGCATTTTCAAGTGAAATTCCTCAGAGACAAGTAGTGGTGACAACTCAGAAAAAGCCATTGTTCTTGTCTTCAAATAAGATCTCCGACCCCGGGGGATTCAGCTGGATGTTTTGTCCCCCGCTCCCCAAACACTGATGAACTTTTATGAGATTATAAGAAATGTATTAGCTTGATATAGGGATCAGGGAGGGCTGAGGTTGAGTTTTTTGGGGTTTTTTTTTGTTTTTTTTCAGGGGAGGTCAGTTTAGTCGAGTCCAATGGCTTGGTGGGTTAGCGTAGAGTCCCATAATTTGGGCCCTCAGAGTCTGCACTGGCCAGAATGCCTGTCTGGTCCTCCTCAGACTGCCTGCGATGCAGGAAGGAGGTCAAATAGAGATAGGGGTTCTTCTTGTTTTGCTTTTTCCTCTTTCTGTGGAGGTTGAGATCTTCTCCCTCATGGGGTGTCTGAGATTGCTGCTGGGTCTGAGAGGGACACGCACCTGACAGGGAGGCAAAGAGAAAGCACCATAATACACCACCCGACATATTTTCAAATCTTTTGTATCCTTTCTTCAATCATCGGACGAACCTGTTCTCCTTCCGGAGGTTGTGTTGTTATTGTTGTTGGCAGCCACTCCCTTGGCTTTAGTAATACAGTGGTGTAGCAGTGCTGGTAAGCTCTCAGACCCGGCAGGATCACTAGACGCACCTAGAGGTTCCCTGAAAAGACGAGAGACAGCACAGCACACATTGTCCTGCATTAATCCAACGTTCGTGTTCGGTCCTGTCTCAGATGTGAAAAACAAACAGAAACAGAACTTTGCTATTTCCAGTTGGTGCTATCGTAATAATCTGATGAGCTCTTGTACTTCTACTGAGAGCCCTTTCACTAAGATGATGAATTTCCACTTTCTATCTGCATGGATGGATGACAAAAGTTAGACACAAAGAAAGGAAGAAAGAGGGAAAGAAAGAGAAAAAGAAAGAAAGAATAGTTGACTTAAGGTGACAGTGGATTTGGTGAATTTATCAACTATAAAGTTTCTTCTCAAACAGTCACTATATTAAAGACCCAGTCCAGGATTTATAGGAATAATACAGACTATATATCTATCCTGAAAGGGTAAACTGATAAAAAATCACTAACTTTTCTAATTTTGGGTCCTAAATTAGAAAAAAATCAGCGACATTTTGTAGTCTTAGCAACAGATCTAAATATAAATGGGAACAAACACATTTCAGGTTTAGACAATAACTGCAATTACTCTGTGCTCACTCAGGTTTAGGTCTTTAAACAGTGACTGCTTCAGAAATGCGGGCAATATTGGTCTCTTTGCTGTATAAAACTCACAAAATGAAAATAATTTCTGGAACTGTAAAATTACAGTTCCCCTACAATTGAAGTCTAATTATAGAAACATCTTTTAAATTCTTCCAATATCACTATTTTCAGCATATAGTAGATACATGAGTCTGTGTGTGTGTGTGCGTGTGTGTGTGCCAGCATGAAAGTAAAGTGTGTGTGTTAAAATAAAAACAGCTCTTTTTGAAGCCTGAAGAACTATTTTCATTTCATGAGTGATACAGGCTACGTTTAATGAAACAAAATCTCAGAGAAAAACAATAATCACATCAAGTTAAAGTATCTTCTCTGTCATAGTATGCAGTCTGTCTAAGAAGCAGTTTTACCTCATACCGAATACTCTGGTTTTGTTGTCCATCTCTCATAGAAAGATGCAATAATATTAAATCAAGTCCAAATAACCATCACAAACTTAATATTTCGGGGGTTCATGAGGCTTAATGTTGGCTCAATGCCTTTCAAAGAACTGAATACAAACAGCTTCAAAACCTGACTTAATGTTGCATTAAGTCAAGTTGTTGTGCCACACATGTATCGTTTCAAAAGGCATAGGAACACAAAGCTTTAGAGATGCTGTCCATCACTTGTCACTGTGGAGAGAGAGATTGAGAGCCATTAGCAGAGAGGGGGAGACAAATCTGAGAATTGCAACAGTCCTGGACAGATTGAGAACATTTCCATTGTCATAAACTGTGTGCAGGGGCCACAGTGTGTTAAATATAGTACATTTCCATAGACATGAACACTGTACAGCACACTTTCATAAACATGAACACTGCGTACAGAGGCTTCACCATGCTGACGGGAGGAGATGGCAGGAAGAGGAAATGGCCGTTAAAGAACAAGTCACATGACAGGAAGAGGAAATGGCCATTAAAAAACAGTCACATGACAGAAAAAACGAAAGCACTAAGGACAACAAATGTGACAAAGAATTTAGTTTGAGAATTGTTGTTATTTGTTTGGTCGTAGAGAGAAGTTTAGAGAATGCATGCATGGCATTTTGCACATGGAACAAAACTTTAAAGGGGAATACTCCAGTCTATCATTCAAGTGCGTCCTCTATTGATTCAAGGCTTTTTTTTTTCTTTTTTCTTTTTTTTTTTGGTGCAGGGAAACATGTCTGTATTCAAACAATCCAAAGACAAAAATGCTTCTCCACAGTCCAAAACCACTCCTCCTGCTTGCTCATAAGCCTAATTACTGCGGCCTTACGCCACAGCAGGCTTACTGTGCCTTGGAAGTGTATTGACAAATGTGTCCTGCAGTCATTATTACCATTAGTTGTACTTCACTTGAATCCAGCACAGAGACACAACCCAAAGCGATTCCCCTTTAAAGGAGAGAGTGATTAGAGCCCTCCCCCTGCTGACCCCTCCCCTCTCAGACATGGGTCCGACCCTTACCTATTGCGGCGTAGGGGACCGGGTCACAACGCTGCCCAGATAGCTGAGATCAATCAAAAACAAATCACGTAAGACCCTTACCCTCTATAAAGCAGCAGCCCTATAAGCTACCTTCCCTTAAAGGCCAGTGATAGTGCAGGAGCGAGTCTCTGCTTCATGGCTTTAGCTACTGTATGGTTGTAGCTTCTAGGGTTGTGAGGTGGGTGTGAGGGGGCGCAGGAATGTGTACAGTAAAGAAATATTATGGGGCATAGAGGTATATGAGTCTCAGCTATGTTTTTCTGTAGGTGTAAGAGTAGAAAACTTCCTGCTTTATGTCTCACAATCTGTCTACTGCACTGACCTGTCAGGTTGGTGGGAAAAGTCCCTTCTATTGAGATCTGATTGTAGTATTTCTTTAACTCAACTAAATATTTATTATCATATAATAGGTACCAATTTCTAATATGTCATCCTTTATTAATGGTTAACAAATGCTCCACACCGCTATGAGCCATAATCACTTTTGGGTTGCAAGTTTGTGGCTGCAGAACATTTGGACTTTATTATTTATTTACTTATATTAACTGTTTATTTTGACCTTTTTATTGCAATAACTTCTATAAATACTGTCTAGATGACTAAAGTTTGTGGCTGGGTTATTGAGAAACTCTTGGCCCTTAAGTAATGGTTTGTTGACATTAATAACTGTAGACCTGACTGATTTTTTCACAACCTGGCAACCCAAAAGTTGTTCTTGTTAAAGGGTTGTAACTGTTCTACATAAAACTAGTGAATCATTTATTAACCATTAATAAAGCTGCTTAGAAATGATTCAGAAAGGGGTACCTTTTTCTTTTTGTGTAATATAGTGTGATAAAAATATGTAAATGTTCATCAAATATACAGTTATATTTTTTTTAAGTTGAGTTTAAAAATAACTTTTCTAGTGATTCAAACATCTAGTTTTCATTTTCATACTTCTATCAATAATAAATCTGATTAAATTGGAATTTATATCCAGCTGATGACAATAGTTCAGTTTGAAGGTTTAAAATGGGGACAGAATAAAACAGTTTTATCAACAGTCAACTTTTCTTTAGTGTTTTATCTAAATGTTCCTGTAGTCATTATTTTTTAAAGTTGACTTTAATTTCCATTATGTTAAATATAATATTTTATGAGATTAAATGTGCTGTCAAATAATAAAAGACAGTAATACATTATGTTAAAATCAAATTGAGCTTTCACATGCCATCAGTTTTAGGTAAATGTCATTTTTATGAACTGATACAATGTGTGCTAAATGCAATTACATGCCTTCTGCATATTAATGTACAATATGCAACTTAATTATGCCTAAATGGAGACATCAAAGTAAAACTGAGGATAAATACTGAGGTAATTTGGAATAGAGAGCAGACGAGGAGACAAGTCTCCCCTTTAAATAAATATGTGACTATTCTCTACTGGAATGGATCACCTACCCTGAGGCTGATATCTGGAGCTGAGAGGGCTCTGAGGGTAGCATCTCCTCCTCTGTCCTTCTCTGGGATGGCCTCTGCCCGAACACATCCCTGCACTCCAGAGGGGGAGAGGGGGACTGGGAGGGGTAACTGGCTGCAGTGGAGGCATAGGACATGTGGGCGTGGTAACTGGGGCTGGGGTGCCTGGCGCCCTGAGTGGGAGAGGCGGTCAGGGAGGACCTCCGGGAGAAACTGACAGTGGCTGAGGGCTGCAGGGTGATCTCAGGCATCTCCAGAGACCGAGAGGTGCGGAGGATGCTGGGCCGCGGAGGGGGCCGCACTAGAATATCTGGGGAACCTGGCTGGGTGCTAAGGGGGCTTTGGGAGAGTGGAGAGAGGCGGGAGGGCTGGAGTACTAGCGGGGGTAGGCTGGGGTCTGCCCGGCGCCCCGCCCTCGGGCTGAGCCAGGACTGAGGGCTACTACTGGGGGCTGTGCTTGGGCTCCCTGAACGGGCTGCCGGGTCAGGGTAAGGCAACACTGGTACACCCACACCGTGGGCCGTGTGTCTGAGCTGGCCGAGACTCTGGGCCTGTTGCATAGCTAAACGCCTAACCGGAGGCCCCATGGGCCTGTCTCTGCCTTGGGGAGCCACAGGGACCTCCAGCTGCAGGAGTCCAGGGCTTGTTGGATCCTTTAGTGAAGGGAGGTGCAGGCGACTGGGGGGAAGAGAGTGAGGAGGGTATGGGGGTGGATCAGGGAGGTCCTGGGGATGATGTAAGGGATGGTGAGGTGGGAATATGAACCGTGGACCCTCTAGACCCAGGAAGGGTAACTCATGAGGCTGCCAGCTTTCAGGTGAGCGAGGAGGGCTGTGTGTGTGAGACAGAGAATGGCCAGAGGCAGTGTACTGATGGTGCTCCATCTCTCCACTCTCCTCGGGGATGGAGGGGTAACCAAAGGGCCCCTCAGCGGTGCCTGGCGGGGAGGACAGAGCGGAGCTACGCGGGCTGATGTCAGGCATGTAGAATGGTGGTGGAATCCCTGATTCACCGCGGCTGCCTAGATACCCATAGAATGGGCCCTGGGGAAAGCCCCGGTAGCGGGAGGCCGGGGCCTGCCCTGAGGCGTGAAGTGCACTGCCCTCTGCAAAGCTCATACCTTCCATGGGCCTGTGTAGGCGGGGGCTGTAGGTGGGGGGCTGCGTTGACTCCAGGCTGGAGGACGTTGGGGAGAGCTGGGGCCGCAGCGTGGGCATGATGGGCGGCAGAGGCCCGGGGTCAAAATCATTCTCCTCATCGGACTGCCGGAACTCAGGGTACATGTCAGACTCCTCTGCGAAGGGGAAGCCCTGGATGCGGCGGGGTGGTGGGCTCTCCATGACGAAGCGGCCATCAGGGCCGCGGCTTATCAGCTCAATAGGCGTGGTGACCTCTGCCTCATACTTGGACACACTGTATTTCTTGCTGGCTATGGCACGCTTGGTTTTCTTGTAGAAGGAGAGCTCTTTGTCTCGTTCTCTTTGAGGGCTGGGCAGCTTCCTGACGTACAGGCCTGGACCGTGGGAGCCCTCCGAAGAAAGAGAGCGAGGTCGAGATGGAGGGGAGCTCTCTGGACTTATCTTCCCCGATGATAACCTGATAAAAAAAGATGCAGACACAATGCATTGGTTTAATTAAATATAAAATACACCAGATGGAACCCAAAGGGACAGTGCGTGAAGTACTTAAAAACAAAAGAAAAGTCTCTAGATGCTGCTGTGAATGATTAGGCATGAGTTTCATTCTTAAACTAAACAGATGACACAATACAAAGCCAAAGCACTCCATCAAGGCAGCCATAATGAACTGCGTTATGATAATGACCAATTTATGGCGGCGGCAGCATCCTGATAGGACAGCTAATGAACCAAACCGGGATGACAGGATGAGAGGAGAACCAACGACGCAACCATGACAACCGTATCAAAGATCTATTGATTCTACATCTTCTTGGGCAGAGGAGAGACCAATTTTTCATATGCTGCACCAAATGGTGATGCGACGAAAGCAGATGACATCTAACCAGGCCTCATTTGCCCACACCAGGAGCAGCACAGTTGACACTTACTGGGTCACTGAATGCATCAGGTAGACATACATTATAAAAATAAAAAGAAAAGGTGCATATACACTGTACTGAACTGTACATGCAGCTGAGCTAATGCAATTTAATCCCTGTATGGTGTGTGTGCGAGTCTGTGCATGCAAATAGGCCAGCAGGTAGGCTCCACTATAACAAAGAGTCATTGTCAGTTGATAATTTCTATACAATGCATTAACCATGCAGCCAAGCCGGTGCAGTGCAGCACACTGTATTTTGGTGCAGGCAGGCACTCACAGGGGGCTGGCGGGCGGGGGCAAGAAACTGCTCCTGGCAGGCTCGTCCCAGCAGGGCTCTACCCCTGGCAAGGGGGTGAGAGGAGGCCTGCGATGGGAGACAAACGACATGGGCCTGGTTCATCCTTGACTATGCCACTTGCAGGAAGGACTAAGTGTGGACTCTCTAAACTGCCTGGACCATTTCATAAAAATAAACAAAGGTATCTGATACTGGCAATTTACCTAAAGTCTCAGGCAAAGACACATTTAATCTGGAATGGGATTCACACAGATTATTGTCACAAATGAGCTTTCTTTTGAGATTGAAATGCAGTCATACATGTACACAAGATTTACAGACAGACAGACAAATACACACATGTAGCGGATACTGTACATTAAATGTGCAGCTAAACGAAAAAAAAACAAAAAACAGCATTATTTAACACTCAGAATCATGCAGAAAGCAGACAGCGTTTGAGGTTAAAGAATACAGATGGATCAAAAATCAATACACATACTGCAGCTTGGGCACTCTGGGTAATGTGCTTAAAATGCTGACTCGGCTGCTTTGAACTTTCCTTAATCTGCCCATGATCCGCTAGAGGCTGCTACTGTCCATGTTCTTCCACACCTTTCAAGTAGGCCGAACATATAATCAATGCTTTTTTTATCCTCCACCTGGGCTTCTTGCGCTTATTCCTTTTTGTACGTTTTGACCAATATTTCATCTCTTGCCACATTTCCTCTGGCCTAAATGCACCAGAGAAACCATACTACGCGTAGTAATCAGCTCAGCTAACGTGGCTCTAAAAAAAAGACTGTGTGTATTTCCAGAATGTGAAGAGATGTTTTGTAAAAGGGTTCAGTAGAAGATGCACAGTAGAAGCCACCTCTGGCAGACTGCAGGGTCTCTGACCGCTGACTTTACTTACGGTGACTCAATGCTTTTCCTGAAGTGTGTCACCGACAAGGGAGGATCTGAGAGGACAAAAACATTTCAAATTAGCATTTCTTTTGTTGAACACTGCGAGCAGAAGTCAGAAACATGGACGAATTATGAGACAACGGGTTAAAATCCCTCCACCCGTCCAACATATGAGCAAGAAACCTGGACTGAAATGACACAAAACAAATACTATATCTTCTTGTCGCTGTTTACTGTCTGGTCATATTTTGTCTCTTTGTGGTTGTTTTCCGTCTCTTTCTCATTTGTTGTGCCTTTATATAGTCTATCCATGATCAGTTTGTTTTTATTTTAGTCATTTTGTGTCTCTCTGTGGTCATCTTGCCCATCTTTACGGTTGTTTTGCATCTCTCTGTAGTCATTTGACTGACTTTGGCCCAAGGCCCATTCAGTAATCCATCCGTGGTCAGACAGGTACTATGCTTATTACACGTAAATTATGTAGAGAGGGAGACTGACCTGGTTTACGCTTGAGTTTGCGACGGTGTTGCTTATTGACAAAGCAAGCTGCTAGAGTGCTGAACAGTACTGCCGCTGCCAGGAAACAGATAGTTGCCACGACACCCGCCACCACAGGCCGCGCCAGCCCCTCATCAGGCAACTCCGGGGGGAAGGGATCTGATGGTGCAGGCGAGGGGGTGAAATGGGGGAATTTAGTGGCAAAACTATTTTATAAGAAGGGTTAAAAATCTCTGTGTTTACTTTGTAAAGAAACGAACCTGTGCTCGACACTCCCACTACATTGCTGCTCTCACTGATCAGGTCATCCATGACAGCCATCACTCGAAACTCATACCAGGACTCCTGCCAGTGAGACACACCAAACATTTCATGTTCAAAAGGCACTTTGTCATTGTTTTTAGGTCTGTACATTATAATGATATACACTGGGAAAATTGTGATTAGCAGCGTGATTGGTATTTTCGTGTGTTTTCTTATATAAGCTTGTGATTTTTAACCAAGTGTAGTTCGTAAGAATGCAAAAAGGGCTAAAAATGATCAAATATGAGTCCACTGCATATAATAAAAATGTGGACTGTATCAAAGTATAGCAGTAAAAATCACCATTTTAAATAAATTATGCCTGGGACAATCAAAAAATGGAAATTGGATTCTGTTCACTCATTTTTCCGTCAATTACTCCTCCGACTTAGCCGCCGTGCCACGCCTCACACATCCATGTTTCTACTGACCTGAACAAGGTCTCGAGCTATGAGCTCGGTCTCAGTGGATGGGATCAGGTCATCCAGAACCTCCCACCTCTCCCCGAGGCGGAACTCCATGATATACCGGTCGATGGGCGAGGAGTGGTTGGCTGGAGGGAGCCATGTGAGAAGAACACCGTGCTGCGTGCGATTGGCTGTGAGGCACCGTGGTGGAGTAAGAAGCACCAGTGGTTCTGGGGTACCCAGAGGAGAGCCTGTGGACCAGAAACATTGAGCAAAAAAAAAGGAATGAAATTAATTCAGACATGACCCAGATAATAATAAAAAAAAATCCTATATGATCCTTTGCAGACAAATACTCTCTCTCTGAAAACCAGCTCTACGAGGCTGCATAAAGGAGAATGTCATTAGGTTTGCAAGTATTTGGTCATAAAGAAAGATGTGGGATAACCAAAGCCATTAAAATAAATCATGTGGACACCATGAATGAACCAGTACATGATGACATACTTCACAGATAACTGCTGGTGGCGCTACAAGAAAAAGTCAGAAGGCGTCATCCTCTGGGGAACATGAACATTTGTACAAAATTTGATGGCAATCCATCCAACAACTGTTGAGATATTTCAGTCTGGACTGAAGCTGTGGACTAGATTGGTCTTCAAACAGGGCTGAGTGTTATTAAAAAATGATTTGGTGGCTCTTTTTGTTATCATATAAACACTACTTTGAGTCACCCGGTTTGAAATATGGTGCATGCCTTGAGAGAGTCGAGTGGTTTGGCTCCCTGTGAATATACAACCTCAAAGGTAGTCCACTTGACCTCAGACTGAATATTGAGCGAGTGTCTCTCTATGGGCCTAAACGAAAGACTAGAACTGCTTAATGTTCGGTGACCTTCGACTATTTTTCTTTCGGAAAAGAAGCTTTGAGACCTGACACAGTTTCCCTAATTACCCACAAACAAAAATACCACCAGTAGATGCAGAAATAGATACAAAGCTCACAGTCAGACACACATTAATACACTTGTCTGTCGTACAATTTCGCCCAAAAGGAAATCTGAATATCTGACATGACCGAATTAAAACTCTTGTATGTGTAACAGACGCTGACACCATCTCATTATTGGTGTGGTAGCACAGCACAGTAACACTGTAACAAGTGGATTTGTTTTGGTTGGTTTTCAGAGAAAAAACAGCAGGAGATTTTAACAGGAATCTACAGAAATTTTTCTTTCTGACAAATCGAACACGATCTGTCACTGCACATACTTCAAACAACAAGGAAATAACATTATATGACAGACCAAACCCTTTATTGTTCACTGTCATTCATTGTGTTTGCTATCAGTGTGTGTGAACTAGGTCAGAACTTTGCAAGCTTCACTGAACCTTTGTTTAATGAAGTTAAGCTTTCCGACACATTGTTTGTTGGCGACGTGTAGCAGAATCTGGGTTTACGCTGTAAGAAACAAAACCCGTATTGTGAGGAAGTTACTGTCGACAAGTCTTTGAGATTATGTTTTGTTAAGTCACAGCGGCTCTGCTTGGTTTTACTGCTTCGCCTCAACAGTTTTTATATTTGATTTCTTCACAGCTTAGGGTCACTCGACTTCCATATTTAAATAAATGCAGTAAAACTGGACTTCTTTCTCCCACTCAGCTCAGACTACATGATTTAGTTTGATTCATAGATGCTGTTCCTGTCTTAGAGTCTGACTCAGTGCTCACACAGAGGACATTGGGTGTGCCTCCTTGTGTGCATGCCTTTATTCTTAACACCTTCACATCTTTGTCCTTTCCACTATATGGTGAAAAATCCAGCTATGCACTTTTTTTTTTTTTTCCCTTCAAGCCTCTCTTTCTTTTTGCTGAGACATTGATTTTAAATACCGTACACCTTTTAATTCAGTTTCTGTTCAGGCGGCGGCGCACAAAGACTGAGTTGGCAGCGTGCCCTTGAGGCATGAGTTGGATTACAGCACACAAGAATCCAAAAGATGTAAATACACTTGAAAAGTCAAAACTAAATTTCAGCCCGGTTGACTGACGAACCCGCTCGCTAATGCGTCTTTCCCGCGGCAAACATGGTGACTTGTCAAACACAGGTGGAACTGAGGAGATTAATGACTTGTGCATGATGGTTTATTGGCACACCTAAATGGAACAGTGCCCATTGCTCAGCTCATTAGTTACACCTGTGCCTCTCCTGCTATGACAATTCAAAATATTTGCAGTGAGAATCGTCTATTCCATCAGCATCAAAACAGACCCATCTCTGTGCATGTGCACGTTTTTCATGATTTCCTGACCTTCTTTTCTTATACAAATCTCAAGCACATTAAACGGCAGATAAAATCTTGCTTGCTTAGTCATACTGGAGCGTCATTAAAATCATTTGATGGCTTTGATGTTTAATCTTCGGAGCTCTCTTCTTTCAAATCCTGACGGGAGAGCATAAATGAGCTTAACAATGAAGGAGGCAGAAGTCCTTGATATATGAACAGTTTTAATCATTATGGAGGTGGATGGAATTAAAGCCCTGTGTTGTGCGTATCAGAGATGAAGCTTAACAGCGTGAATCTGCTCCTTTGATGTGTAAAGTGGATAAAAAAAAATATGTTACATACATACAAGGGTTTAGGTTTGTGTTCAGGCATGTCTATACACTTAAATCAATCTACTTCCTCTTCCTCTGCATGTTTTTGGGTAGGAAAGCTCATCTAATCTGTAGACACTTTCCATTTTAATGGTTGCATAACTAAAAAGAAAAACTGAAATGCATCTGAAAACACTTGTGCACTGATCCTTAAAATGTTTAAAATGTTGATAGACATGATAGATAATCTTGTGCTTGCTTCTTCGCTGCAAGGAGCTCTGTGCTTTAGGAGGTTTTCAGCTGTACCTGACTAAAATGCAGATTGAAATGATATATTTTTATATCTGAAAAAAAACAAAAAAACATGCAGAGGCAGTGGAAATACTTTGCCTGCCTTGAAAAGTCTGCAGGAGGCTCTATCTGGTGCCAGCAACATCTACAGTACCAACATAGTAGGGCAGATTGTATTAGCCTGAGAGGCAAAACCCAGGGCTCTCTGAGAGCACAGTAGTCATTGATGTTGACTGAAATAACCATATCAATGTTTTTAATGATCTTCTCATGTCTGGATTTTGGTAGTTGGACAATCAGGGAACAAGAGATTTGAGGAAAATAATCAACTTGAATGAACAAAAGTTGTAATTTAAACATCACTTATCCTCCATACAGTGTCGATGATATCCTAAAAATTATAAATAGTGTTTCAGTGCAACTCAGCGGGTTGATTCTGAAGTCAAAACAGGAGCTGCAAACAAGGATGGAGAAACCTTTGATTAAGTGCCCACCTGCAGTGGTGACTGTCACAACTTCGCTGAATGGGCCGGTGCCCAGTTTGTTTTGTGCCAACACACTGAACTGGTACTCTGTCCCAGGCTCCAGCCCTGGCACCACCAACCAAGTCTGAGCACCAGAAACTGGCATCGAATGCCAGTCATGAGGACCGAAGTCTGTTCTCTTTGACCTGACAACAGAAATGAGACAGAAAAACAGAAAAAGTTATACACGATTTCAGAATAAGCCTGGAAAACGGTGAAGAATGTTTGAATTAGACAGTGTTGTTCAGTAGATGGGGGCTTAAAATATGCAGATAAGTTCAGGGTAACTTCCTTTCTCTTTCTTTTGCTTGTGTTTAAAGCACTTCATGGTCTTGAACTAGTCTGAGCTGAACCAGGACGGCCCCTCAGGTCCTCTGAGCCTTTTTGTCGTTCCAAAGTACTAAACAAAAACTTCTGGTGAGGCAGCTTTTAGTTTTAATGCTCGGCCTGAGGATCCGAGAGCAGCTCAACGTGTCAACATCTTTAAATATAAACTTAAAGTCTCTTTAGCCTGACCTTGATTTGAATCTTTCAAGGCTATCATTTATTTTATTTGAAGTTAAACAGAGCAGAGAAATAGAAGTCGGCTCTCACATCAACTACATTCGTATTCACAGAAATAGTCAATCTTGAGTAATCAATCAAAGTTTTCATTGTCTGGTTCATTGTTTGTTTGTCCCATAGATTAATGGTTTCACATACAAGTTTGTATGCATAAGTGTGGACCGTGCACCAAAAACATAATGTCTCCAACTACATAAAAATATTTTCAAGTGCTCAAAATGTCTAATAAACACATAAAATGTGTATTGTTTGGTCATGACTGTTTTAAAGGCACTGCACACCTCCACATTGAAAAGGGAACATTTTGTTCATATTGGTGATTTGCCAGAAGTAACTTCAGTTCCTGAATCCAGAGCAAGTTTGATTTTTCACTTGACGAGTGACAATACCTAACTTTCTCCCGAGGAAACAAAGTCACTTCAAATGATTCATCTTCAATTTACATATTACATTTTCGTCAGTTCACTGCAGCCGTATAAATGGCATGAATTCACTATGTCACTATGAAAAAAAACAAAAAATCCCAATACAAAGCATGAATTATGCACGTGCACAGCTACTGAATACTCAGAGAAATGTGCTGTCAAAACAGATCTGCTGCGAGCTTCTGATTGAATTTCATATTTTATCACCATCAGTGAAAAAAGGGAGAGAGAAGAAACAACCCTGTGTGTGTGTGTGAAACAAGGGGCGATAACGTTCAGGTGGCGTTTCTGAAGTTAAGTAAAAGCACTTACACTGGACCGTACCACACAGAGAACGTCTGTTCGAAGCCGCCATCGTAACCTGGTTCCCAGGACACATTAGCAGAGGTCGTTGAGGGCAATACATGGATATTGCCAGGAGCGTGTGGGCTGGTGCCTGAGTGGTTTTATAGAGACGGAGACAGAGGGAATAAGATCATTTAAAGGGTCGTTATCATTTAATATTATTTGCTGTGATTAAACTAGAGCTATCCTTTTAGCATGCAAAGTGTATTAACATTTGATTCAGTTAGACTTAAGTCAAATAATGCACCACAAGTCAAATAAGGAGCATTTTGTTAGTGTTTTCTCCCCTGAAATGTTGTGCAGCATCATGTGTCTGCCTGCTCTTGCTTGGTGGATAATGTCTTTGCCGTCTGTGGTGGTGACCAGTGTAAGGTCAAGTTCAAGAGCAGCAGTGCTGTCTGCAGCCCTGCTCATCCCACCCACGTAACAGCTGTGCAGTGTGGCCCGAAGCCAGTTTACTTCTCACTGGGATAAAAGAGAGAGAGACCTGAGCGTTGGTCTGAGGAGCACAGCTGGGACACCTGTCAGCTGAGAGCTGTCCACACGGAGGCAGGCTGAGCGCTGCCAACGTCTCCATAGGCACTGGGGCAATGGGCTACTGGGGCAGACTTAGTGACCTGATCGCAAAACCCAGACTTAAAGGAATAGTTCGACACTTATTCACTTTACTGGCTAGGGTTAGGTGAAAAGATTCACTCATTCATTCATATTTAACATACAAACATAAGTAGTATCAGGTTTCTCATCTAACTATGAACGAGGAGTATTTTTTTCAAAATGCTGAATCATTCCTCCAAAACACATTTGTAAGTCTAGACTGTAGCTTTAGGGAATACTCAAGTCACACGTACTGCTCTTCACCGCACAATAAAATTGGTCATAAATTTAATAAATGTTTCCGCGGGGAAGAGCAACATGTGCATAATGAGTGAAAATAATGCCCGACCAATCCCCATCCTGCAAAACACAGGACTTCTGTGCCTCTCATTGCTATACATATGTATATTTTAAATCATTTGCATTGACCATAATGATTATTATACGTTGTTGCACCTCCAGAAGCCAGTTCAGTGAGGCTGTCTCATAACTTCTCCTCCAAATGGCTGCTATTACTGCTGTAAAGACGTCGTCACAGCTTAAGCAAGCAAAGGGGATAATCAGTGCCGCAATCTCAAATTGGAATCGGAGAAGACTACAGTTATAAAGGCTACTTAATGACACTGTGATTAGTTATTAAACTCAGAACCCTATAATTTGCATTATAGCTTTTAAAAGAGACTCTCTAAAGTGTTCAATTGGAGACCTTCCTGTACCACAACATTTATACACACACAGAATGTCACTAACAATGCAATGTTTGTGTATCCACACCTGCGTAGCCCGTCATAACTCTGCTTGTCTTTGTCAATAATCAGTTCAATCAGTCAATTCAAGAGTAAAAAAATGTGCTTGGTAGAGTCTGTTGTGACAGAGCTTCAGCAGAGGGTGGATAGCATACTGTAGTTACAGATTCACTTTTTAAATGGAGCTATTACAAATTAGATCTAATGAAATTTTAATGATGCCCAGGGGGAAATTGGGTAGAGGCAAGGTGTTTGAGGGATGATGGTCTTGTTCTTCATGCAACTCATTCCAACCACAGAGAAAAGTGGGATCACAATGAAGTCAAAATAACTATGAAAAGGTAAGCTTTGTTGAGCTGGTGAGCTGAGAACACTGTGCAGATTGTACCGATGACTAGGATACGCGTGCTGGCAGTGATGCTCGTGACCACATTGGTGGCTACACACTCCCATTCTCCATGGTCCTCCTTGCTGAGGGACAGAAACTGTAAGCTGCCACTGGGTAGGATGTTGTGCTTACTCTTGCTTGGCTTCCCCACCTTCAATGGACATGGAAATTACAGCGACATTATGAATGAGTGCAAACAAATATTTCAGGATATATTATTATTTGTTTATTTCATTATTATGTGTTTGCTCACTGCACCTTTCTCCAGGTGATGGATGGTATATCAGGGTCTCCAGAAGCAGCACAGGGGATAACTAGCTCTCTCCCAGCCTCCTGACGGTACTCCCCCCCAGGCCTCACGTTAAAATAAGGGGGATCCTGCATAAACACACAAACACCAGACCAATCACAGGAACATCAATCTGTGATAACACATGCAGAAAATGAACCAGACATGAGCAGTGATGTACCTTTAGCACCAAAGTGGCAGGGGGGGACATGCCCATGGTACCCAGGGCGTTGTAAGGCACACAGGTGTAGGTGCCCAGGGAGTCTTCTGTGGCCTCCGCCACCCGGATACTTCCATCTGGCATCAGGCTCCAACCGGGGTACTACAAGACAGGGGGGGTTTGATTTTTGCTTGATTTCAGGGGTTTTCCTGAAATCTCAGGGTCCCATCAAAATGTTTTTGAACTGCACAAGAAAACAAAAAAGCCCACAAATTAAATTTCAGATGAATGAGACGCGAATGTAATGCGATGCAGACCCTCGACAGCAGTGACAGTGGATCAGATAGTAGATAAATAGAGCGAAAGGTAGAAAACAGAGAGATACTGTATCTCTTTGGCAAATTCTTTACACAGACAGGATCTTACGGAAATGTCAACAAAACTGAAACAATAATATTTGTAGTTGTTGCTGGAAGATACGGTATTTTCAAAGATTGCTGGATAACTGATCAATATCGCTGTTTAAGCACAAGGTACTTTCACTTAACCCTCGTAATGTCCTCCCGATTGTCATACACCTTTTGTCCTCTGGGGTTAAAATGACCTCGCCTGATTTGACTGTTATTTAAACTATATAGTATAAATTGTCAATCAATTCCGTGTTACACCTTTAGTCTTACTTCAGTCCACCCCATTAATACAACCCTCCTGGCAACAGGATATCTGTCACAGGACAGCAGTAGGCAGATCCTTTAACTAAGTAAAAGTAGCAATACTATAATGTAAATAAACTAAAATCCTACAAATAAAACAGACAAACATTAAAGAGGATGCATTCATACAGGGCACCAGGGGTCATTTAATGATTTGATGTGTATAGAAATGATGTAAATCATATAATGCAGCCTTCACAGTCAACTCATTTCATCCCAGTTGAATATTAGTGGGAGATTGCATTAATAAACACTCAAAAATGTCCTTAAATCTGCTCATAACTACATTATATTGTCATAAATCACTCATTAAGTGAAGCTAAATATGGAGATTTAAAGCAAAATGTGTAAATCAGAACTTTCTCACCTTTTCCACCTTACATATAAAAGTTGTAAATATAGTGTAACACAGACAGAGGAGCCTAAACAAAGACCCGAGGAAGACTTACCTTCTCCACTCTGAGAGGATAGCCGTCTTTCTCCCACTTGACTGATGTCACAGGTGGGTTGGCGTCCACCGGGCAGCGGATGATGCCTGGCAGTTTCCGTGGGACGTAGATGACCGGGGGCATGTTGATCACTCGGGCAGGGTCTAGACATAAAGGGAAGATCAGCATTAAGGATGCCGAGTGTGTTATCAAATCAAAAGTTTAAAATATTCAAATGTGTAAAGACATTTCGTAGGCAAGGGCACATGTTTATCAGGTGTCTCAGAGTGTGAAATCACTCCTAACTCGCTAAAAGTTCTCAGTTGCTTTTTTTTCTTAACTTCCCCAACTATAGAGATCACTCTTGTCTCAGCAAAAAAGCACTCCAGAGGTGTCCTGACTTGTTACCAAGAGACACTGCTCAGTTTCGAGACGGGAACGCTTATTCAAAAGTTGTTTTCGGAATAACTTTTGAGACTGACTGCTCGGGATGCAGAAGAGAACACATGCAGTGGTGTAGCAGTGCCTGGAGAAGTAGGTATACTCCTAATTTATGCCCCAGCAAAGGATAAACTCCTTGTCTTATAAACAGTGACATGTAAGACTGCTGTTGCATATTTAGCTCACCCAAAAATGGGCCAGTAGTATTCGCAAACGATCACTTAACTTCTGCTGCCTGACTTCAGGGAAATCAACATTAGCCACAGCTACAGAATTATGCATTTTGCATGTAGTATTCCTTCTCCTTGCTCCATCCGCTCATGACAAATCGGACAACTACTTTCGTCATCCTAGAAAAAAAATCATCTTGCAGAACATTTATCTGTGCACATAATGCAGACTGAAAACTAAACAGGTAATCTGTGTATACTCTGCTCTCACCTCACAATGTTACACTTATTTGGACTGTGCTCTGTTGTAGTTTTTGCACCGTGATGAAGGAAATCTCAGCAACAACAGGTAAAATTCAATATCAGGCTCTTATAAGTACTTTTTTTTTTCTTCATTGACTCAAAATAATATTGATATTTCCAAAGACTGTATGATGCTTCAGATACAACAATAACTCCTTGTTTATGTTGAACATAAAGAAAAGGTGTAGCTGAAAGGTTAATTAATGGCAGCTGCAGAGTTTTCAACTCTGCGTGTGACTGTGCAGCTTGTGCAAGATGTATTATTATAAAAAAAAATGTAGCATGGACGTAGTGTGAGTAAAATTACATACTATTTTAATTTGCATAAAGACTGTGTTTATGCTTGAAGCCAGGTGAGTGGTTTAGAGTCTAAATGGTGCATTTCTAAATATTAACATGAGTTATGATACATTTTGTCATCTTTGTGTCTTACACATAAATAACGGTGCTCTTTCCTGCATATTTCTTCTGCTTTGTGTCACACGTCCTCTTTGCTGAAAGTGACGACTCTTTCTCTGCATTGCACTAAGGTCCTATGTAAACTTTCTGCACAATTCCTAGTAGTGCTTCTGTGATGCTTGTTTTGCACGGAGCAGCCAGGAAACTGGTTTAATTATGGTCTGCCTGTATTTGAGGCCAGTGATGAAATCAGTGCCTGCAGTGCTGTGAATCCCTCAGCTCTCCCTCTCTCTCTCTCTCTCTCTCTCATACTGTAGCGCAGTAATCAATGACCAGCAGCAACTTGGGAGCAAATTAGCTCAACACACAAGGGCTGGCGAGGATACGTCAGACGGCCAGGAGTGGTGTTTCGCTCTCATCGGTCAGAGCTGATGAACAGGAAGGTCACCGTTTGGTTTAGGCGGAGCCAGATTCAAAAGAGAGCAGGAAAAATGGAGTCTGAGTGCAAGCCCGTCTCCATCTTTGTGCACAGGAATGAGGCTGGAGTCGAGATAGATAATAATTGTATCATTAAAATCGACCCCGAATGTGGAAATGTTCAAAGAGGCTCAGTGTGCTCCCTTCTCTGTCACGTCTGACCTTGAAATTCAAGAAGGTTACTTTGCTTTACAGCGGCAGAGCAGCGCTGCCAAATAATACAGCAGCCTCCATACTGCTGCTGCTGCTGTTCTCCTCCTCGCACAGCGTCGCTGTGCCGTCTCCCCGCCCCTCCCCCCTCCACTTTGTTGCCACGGTAACACTCACACTGAACAGTCAGGTAGGCCGATGCCGAGGGCGAGATACCGAGGCTGTTGCTCGGACTGCAGGTGTATTTCCCAGCATCCTCCGGCTTGACCCGGAAGATGATGAGGGTGCCGTCGATGAGAATGCGCACTCGGAGCTTCAGATCACTGCAAGAAGACACAGAGGTTTTTATCGCACGATGAAACACGCCAGCAGGACGGAGCAGACATCTATTTTTTCCCCCCTTTCTTTTCTTCTTGGCTGAATTACGCCGAGGTGCCATAAGAGAGCAGCAGAGAGTCAAACAGCAGCTGAGCTCTCTGTGAGGGATCCAAAGAACACAAAGTACAGAGCAAGAGATTCAAATAAATCTGCTAATTGCAATAATCGCCAAATGGTACAGCCTTCATGTGTTCCCCTTTGGCACCATTTAAGATTAAACACAGTTTAACATTTCACCATGAAACAGAATTTAAGCTCAGACAGATCTTTAAATAAAATAGCAGCACTTTATATATCAAAGTGGTTTTATACGTTGTAACTAAAGACCTTTAAAGGTTTACAGATCATTTATAGGCCATTAATAAGAACACTGTTTGAATTGTTTGGATTATACGACCACAAAATCCATTAATCGACAACTTAATAATAACATTTATAGCTGCATCATTGCCAGATAGATATGTTTTACAACCTAGTAACCTAAATGTGGTTCCTATTAACAAGTTTTAACTGATGAACTGAAGTAATAGTTAATAATTTATTGACAATCGTGTGCTCACTTTCATTTGTTTTCAGTTTTAGGATCTTTGATGACGCTTTGTCATGCAAAGTGGCTTTGGGGATCTTTAAAAGTGCTCTTAATAAATAAATGTATTATTGTTACTGTAACATTAGATAAAGACTTTTGAGGACTGTTAATGTCAATGTAAAATGGAAAATTGAACATGTTAGCACAGAGACAGCAATTTGAATGAAAACATAGAAAAATAAAGCAATAAATTAAATGTAAATTAGAGAGATTAGAAAAATAAAGCAATAAATTAAATGTAAATTAGAGAGATTACCTAGTACCTAGACTTTCTAAGTAAACTCTGGCAGCCATGATGTGTTATAATATACATGTAGGTACAGAAAATAAATACAACATATTTGTTTCTGATGTTATATATACATGTTTTTTTTTTCTATTACTAGTTTCTCATTACTTTATTCTCTGTATGTTAATTTTGTGTTCTTTATAACTGAATTTCAACTTTAGGTGAGTTTTCTGCCTCTCTGTGCACTTTACATTATTTGTTATCTTTGTCATTTTTATGTATTTCTAACTGTGCAAAATAAATACATAGTGATATACATCATATATGATTAGAGCCGCATTATACAGTAATAATACAATGCTAGGAAATATACAGTACATTATAGAAATGTAAGGATGATAGAGCATAGAAAATGATGCTATAAGTAATATATTTTAATATAAAATGAGTTTTACTACTTCTTAAACTACGCTACCATTGTAATACCTCATAAACCTTTATAACATTCTCTGCAATTCTCTCCATGACGCCATGAAAGCTGTTTAAAATCAGCCCGGACACTTCCTCAGACACTTGTTTTCACTGCAAGTCAAACTCCCATTCACTCGTTCTTCCTTCCCACTTGTTCCGTCTGTCACTTGCTTGCTGTAAAAACCCTCTCAGGCTCTAAAGAGCTGCTCTGGGGAACCCACAGAGGTCCTGGCTATGCTTCAGATCATCACTGCATGAGAGGCATATGATGACACAAGGCCTGAGTCATGTGATATTGTCATCAGAGCGCACTAACTCGCCTGGCACTGTCCAGACAGACCCCCGCCAGGCTCGCTCTTACTGCCTCTAGGGCCGCAGTAGGAAAGAGCACTGGCAAACACACACACACACACACTCAAAATACAGCACAGCAAAGAGCTCAGAGACGCACAACGTCACTCACATCTCAAAAGCTTTAGGATGAAAGCTTCATGCAGCCTGCATGGTGGTGATTTAAATGACTGAGCCTCCAAGCAAAAGGCCTTTAAGTCTTAACCTCACTCAAGTGCTTAGCTAAGACGTTTCCCTACAGAGAGTTACTGCAGCTACAGTACAGAAGTGAACTTGATCATAACTTTACTTCTTGAAGTAGACGTTATCCTCTTCCCAGAACCAGGTGTAGGTCAGGTTGCCAGGATACGCCTCTGCTTGGCAGGTGAAGAGTGCATTCTGGGATATGTTGACAGTGACGTTTTCCGGTGGAGAGACGATGTATGGAGGCCCTAAAGAGAGAAACAGACACACATGTTTTGGTTTGTTGTGCAGCCGTGACAGAGTTATCTTTGAAGGCAAACCTGACATATCATCATTTTAATGTTATTATGACACTTTATCAAACAGTTCTTCAGACATCCACCAGACACAGAGCAGCGTTCGTTTACACTCCTTTGAGCTCTGTTTTTGGTCTCCACCAACTCCTGAAGGGCATGTCTGGCTCCTCAGCTGCTAAAAGCTTCACCATGTTCACCAACATAGAGTATTTTCTATTTTAAAAAAAAACCTCTGTCGCATCTGAAAGAGTTTGGACCAAAACAGTAAAGTTGTGCACAGTTTAAACCAAAACAACAAGCTGAAAGACACTAAAAAGCTCAGTCGATATGAGGTATCAATCGATTCCTATTATATGATGATCTCACCAGAAAGCAGTCTTCTTTTTTTTTTGTTTTTTTGGACAATAACTATATTTTATTTAACTGACCACACCAATTTTTGTAATTAAGAAATGGTCCGTTGGATCATTGATCCGTCATCACTGGAGTGAAATAAATGACTTTCTTCTCTTTTGAGAAACTTTGTGTTCTTCTTGTTTAACACAAAATGAATGAATATTTTACATATAACATAATAACAAAAGAAAACTGTCTAATCAAAATAAGGAAGTCATATAATCAGCAGTGCATTCTTTGAAAAATTCTTCTTCTTTGTGTCTGCAACTATATTATTTTTACCATTATTATTTTTACTAATATCAGAAGTAGCACCCTGGATTTACATGATCCCTAACTGTACTTTTACTTAAAACATTAAACGTGTCTTAGACCATTGAAACTGAAGTAATAATTGGACCTGACATACATAGACTAAAAGTTTAGGTAACACATTTTTCAGCAAGACATCACAACTTAAACTCTCTTTTAATTGGTGAAGAAGAGCATTAAAGAGATGTGTTATTAAACCGTAAAGAATCCTGCTGAACCACGTGCAGGCTGAGTCGGCTTTCACTTTGTGGATGTCAACGTTTGTTCAGGATCAGGGTGAGAAAGAGCACACGTATGTATTATTTACAATATATCACCTCAGTCTGATGTAAAATACAGTGAGCAGACAGCCACTGTAACCTTAATAGTAGTCAGCGTTGAAGCTTCTGCATGCTTCACATTGTAACCTTTCCATCCCCCAAGGTACTCCAGTTTGCTCTTAACTCTCAATAAAACAGCAGAAGCCATGAAAGGTAAGCTGTCTTTTATGAGTGGGCCCAGATACAAGCCTCCTGGTTATTTTCCTCTCAGCGTGCACGGCTTAATGCATCAGGTGGCACTACCGACGGTACTGTGCGGGTGTCTCACATAACAATTAAAAACAGATCACAGGAGTGAGAATCATGACTCCTCAGATATCTGTTTGTTATTGCTCTGAGTCCTAATCATACCACGCATTTTATTTCACAGCGCTTTTCATGCCGATATTCTCAGGGCCGTGACTGGAGATTTCTGTGTTACTAGAGATTCAAACCTCACACGGAAGAATCCACAAAAACATCTTACAACATAGTGTAATAGTGTAATCAAACCAAGTTCTTCAAACTAATTTCTTCCCCGTGTTTCTCAATTTCACAATAGATGCCAAACTAAAGAAAGTCTACCAATGTATATTGTTACTCAGGCACTGCAGTAAAGGAGCCCTGTTTAGCCCAAGCAGCTATGTGGTTAAGAAGCGACGCGAATGCAGAAGTGTCAAAACCTGCAGTTCCTCAAACGTCCACTTGAGGCTGGCTACAGAGCAAGTCAGTCTCCATAAGTCCCTTATGTTCAAATGTCCAACTTCACAGCAGAAATAAACATCCATTTGGTACAAAAAACAGCATTGGTCTCTATAGATAATTTCCCCGTTCAAGGTGAACTTCTATATAGCACAGCTGTAGGCAGGTGGGTGCTGTTAGAAGTGGCTTGTTTGAGCATCCAGGCATCCTTTAGCCAACAACGCTCCATGACGCTGGCCATGTTTGGATGAGCTGGAAGCCGACAGAGGCAGTACTGCCAAGACAGCAGCCAGCACTGCATATTTTGAGCTTCAAACAGCCCTTCAGAATCCTATGGATGATGTCACGGATATGATGCCCATTCTTAATATTGTCTATGGTTCAGATCTCAACTCACAGTAGCAAAAACTATCCTGATTACACTTCCTTTCTAATCTCAAAGCTAGACTTCATTCAGTAGTTAAAAAACAGGTTAATATTGTCTCTGATAATCTAACAATATACTTTCCCTATCTTGATTGGTTTACTCATAACCTCCTTGGAGTCTGGTAGAATAGGTTGAAGGCAGAAAGAGTCCAAAAATCTGTGAAATCACGAGCTTTAACTGCTGTAGATGTTGCAGGAATTCGATGAGTATTGTCAGGCCTTGGCTCCAACCCATAATGGAGGCCCTCAGGCCCTCATGGGTATGGCACCGTCTTCAGTGTCGATTTCTTCGATCTATTTCTTCAGTGTTGTTTTCTTCGTCCCCTTCTCTTAGTCTTCTAAGAGATTTGAGAAGTCTCTCTCTACCCTCACATCTGGTTGACTGCGTGACCAAAGCATGATCAACTTTTTAGCCAGATCAGCACTTGATCAAACCAGGACACTCACCCTACATGTGGAATAAACACTCGATACTAGTATAATTCAGGTACCATCAGTGTCCAGTACATTCAATATGCTTTCACTTCTATGTCCATTGATACATGATAATCATACTTTGATCACGCATTCATTCAATAAAATAAAACTCTCACACAATCATACAGTAAGTGGTTACACACTGATTGAAACATTATATCTCATATCTCTTTCTTTTAGATAATTGAATAACTGTTCTATCAATCCTCCAACTCCTCTTCTCATCCTGGCATGGGAGACATTTCACCAGTAGAGCTGATGACTTCAGGTTCATCCTTGTAGGCAGTTGTTGAGTTTCTTCTTCTTTACTTTGGGGCCCTTCTCCGCTGTTCCTGCATGGCCTTTTCCAGGCTGCAGAAACCCATCCTTACTATTCCAATTTGACCTTCTGGCTTTATCACGTCCATTTTTTCTATTCTTTTTGACAATATAGACTTCTCCACAGAGACTTGATTATTTTTGGATGAGTGGTGGACACACTTTTCTCTCATGTACAATCAGCTTTGATGATGGGAATACTGCTACCCAAAAAAAACCTGATCCGCAAAGACTGGAAGATGTTTCCAGAGGTGGTACAAAAACGGATGAAGTGATTAATCGTTCCAGTCACATTTCATGGTATCAGTTTCTCATATGTGCTTCTGCACATTTTTCTACAAAAAATATGATTAATCGATTGAAAAAAAATATAAATAGAAATCATGAAAACAATCGTTGCTGGCAGTCCTGATAAAAAATATTTAAAAAGAAAAAACACTTTTACCATCATATTGATATGACCATATTACTATCTGATATTTTTGAGAAATAAGTTCAAACATTATGAAAATTAAGTGGAAAATTTAGGAGAATCACTTGCTATCACTTGCTTCTCTACATACTTTTTTCTGTACTGCATCGTACAATAAAGCTACAGTATAATTTCTCAATTATTATTTACAACTAAAACTAGATTTGGTCATATTGAGCAAATCTATGTATTAATAAAAAAATGTTTACATTTAAACTGATATACTCTGCTTTATATCATGTACTATATGCACTGTATAGTATCAGGTAGCATTGTCCTGTTTTGCCTCGATGCTGCTGCAGTGTGTCGTGGTTGTGAGAAAAGGTATCATGGTATTAACGGGTCCACTGGAGGCCTGCAGACTTAATGCAGTTGCATCACATGCACCGCTGGTTACACTGTTCACCAGGTTACAACACAATGATTTTTTTAAAATGTGTGTTTGCAGTGAGCGTGCACGTTCATTTACTATACCGTGTATGCTCTGTTTGCGCATACCGCGAGTGAGGCATTAAAGAGACCTAACTCTACCAATAGAGCAAGGAGCTCGGCTTCTTGTTAAATACACACTGTTAACTCTCTCACCAGCTCTGCGGTATCAGGAGACTGAGAGAACTGGAAGTTGGCATCGCAGCCATCTATCTGATCTGTGTCTAGCAGAGAGCCTAGTTAATGGACCGGAGACAGACAGTGACGTTCTCATAGACAGATCCTTCGGTACACACATGGCTGTGCACAAGAGCACGTGCACACATGCACGCACAGAGGCCCCAGACTGAGCTATTGACTGACTGATACAGACTCAGAAGGTATGTTACACACATCAGCACACCAGAGACTTGCATGGCTCTGCTTTTAAATGCTACTACACTAAATGCCTTCAAGTATAAATAATGAAACTGAACTACTTTAGTCATGCAAAGGAAATATTTGTCCGCATGGTGAAAGGTTGGAAACATGTTCTGTCTCACTATAGCGTGTTTAATTTATGGACACAGTACCTTGAACCAGCAGACGGGTAGTGTGGAGCACCTCTCCCTGGTCACTGTAGGCTCGGCATGTGTACGCCCCTCTGTCATCTCTAGTGATGCCAAGGATGGTTAGACTGCCATCATGTACCTGTGGTTACATGCAGGACAAACAGATAAACATCCAACTGTTAACACAAAGCATGAAGATAATGTGCTGCAGGTCATGTTTCAGGTTATCGAAGACAGAGGTGAGGGAGAAATATTTAGATTGATTTATTTAGATTATTTAGATTAATGATTGTCAGAATATTGAAAATCGGCAACAATCTTGATAAATAAATAAATAAAAATACATTTAATATACTCTCTTATATCTAATATATTATATATATATATAATATATATTCCTGCTATATTCCTGCTTCTCAAATTCCTAAACTGAATCCTATTGAGTTTTGTACTGTTGGTTGGAAATAAGAAGCAACATAAAGACGTCACCTTGGAGTCTGGGATATTGCAGTTTTCTGATATATTACAAGCTAGAAATAAATAACCTGTGACAACAATGTAAATATTACAAATAAAAGTCATGAATTAAAATGTTACTGCAAGTGATTATTCTTGCTGATGTATTTATGTGTAATTAATGTTGTAGTTAGCTTGGATGAAGCTGATTTTAGGTTGACAACTGATGATGAATTATTATTTTTCTTTATTATTGATTAATCAGCTGATGAGATTTGATGCTTAGTAGATTCATTGTCTGTCATATATCAGAAAATAGTGAAAAATGTTCATCACAAGGTCTCAAAGTGACATCCTCAGAATATTTTGACAAACCAACATCCCAAAATTTAAAGAAAATTTACTGTCATTTAAAGGAAAAACACCAAATTCTCACTTTTGAGTACAAACTACAACATATAAATACCTCAAACGTGTACTCAGTAAATACATTACACCACTGATCAAAGATATGTAACACCCCCACTGTTGGAGTAAGTTTGTGGACAGAGCCTAAAGAAAATACATCAAACGCTCACAAGTCATGAATGTGTCATGCTTTAATTAACTCCAGGTCTGATGCCTGCATGTGGTAACCTTGGAAACGTCTAACTCTATGTTGCTGCGTGTCCCCATGTGCAGCCTCTGATGAGAACCAATAAGTGGTGAAGAAACACATTAACCAAACCTAATAGAAACACCCTCATAAATTATGCAACAGGTTGCGAGAGGCTCTGTCCATTCAAGTCACACACAGCTGTAGTCTGTCCATTCATGCAGCTGAGGGGGGAATCTGCTACGCCTGCAGAATTATTCCTATTCATCTGTCTTTCAATGTTTCATAGGCAAGAGATGCCACTAGTAGATCAACGGGAGCAAGATTCACCTTCTGTCAGTGTGTTGGCAAACTGAATCGTCATCGCTCAGATCGTCTAGCACAAGATAACACTCTGTGAATCACGGCTGTAACACACGTCACGTATGTCCTGCTGGGAGTTAGAAGTGTAAACTAAACACTGACGTGTCGTGAATCATTACTTCCAAGGCTTGGGGAGCTGTTTGTATTAATAAAAAGTAAAAAGAGTCTAAAATTTATTTTAATTACACGCTTGCACTGCTGTCCGGCTTTTTTGTTCCTGTTCGGGTTTCTTCACATGCCGGTACACTTTTCATGAGCTGCTGCTGTCATTTGAGGCGCCTGAAAAATAAGAGCGTCTCACTGAGATATGACTGATACTGACATGTTTTATTACTGTTGAGTCTTTTATAGAAATGTAAAGCTGTTAAGGTAAAATGTAAAAGGTTCAGGCAGAAAGCAGTTTTCTTTTTCACCTCACACCTCTTCCTAACGTACAGCAAGCGAACTCGTACCTGGAGCATAAATTTGTTTTTACAGATAGATGTGATGACAGTTGTTTTTTTGTTTTTTTTGCACCACTTGTGATTTCTCCTTCTGCAAATGAATGTCAAAGTTAACCAATGTAAAAAAAAAAAAAAGTGCTGTGGATCATATGAGATGTTCCACTTCATCCATGTTGACTGATGGCGTTCGATTTTTGACCAATGAAAATAGGTTGCAGGTGGGGCAAGTGTGCAAAACTTTGCAAAAACAAGAACCAGGGCGAGTGCTTGTCTGTTTTGCGACACAACACCTGTTCACTGACGCGCTGAGCTGGTTAGAAGATCTACACTGAGAAAAACTGAAACAACTCAAACAAGTGGTGTCAAGATGAAGAGCGACTGGAAGCATGCTGATGCGTCAGCGCTCGCGAGTGAGCAAGTGAGCGAGCTTGCTGACCCCATTATGTTTTGTGGTCATTTTTTATTTTTGCAAAAATAATGAATTACTCCTCCTCCATTGTCTCTTGTCGGTCAGTCCTGCATCACTGGGAATCCCACAATGTCTTGCCATGCCATTTGCATGTGTCTACTAAAAAATGAATGGTGAGCAAATTTGACTGGACTGTTTATGCTGTACAGTCGATTTACATACCAGCTCTACAGATACCAGACACCGAGCATGTGTCTGTGTGTGTTTTTGCTTCCACTCAGCCTCTCCAATCTGAGACGTCAGCAGAGACTCCATTTTCTCTCTGATACATCCTTCTAGTCTCTCTCTCGTCTCGTCTCAAAGCGCTCTCTGTAAGTTCCCGTCTAATTCCATCTTTTCATAAACTTTAAATGCAAGCGAGGGGATTTATGTTCAGAGTTTTTTCAAAATGAAATCTGTGTTGGATCGAATCATTCAGCACAGGCTGCACGTGCAGGAGGAGACTGTAGCAGACTTTAACAGGATCTGACGACACGTGATGGTCATCACTCCAGTCCGATACTTTCTGTGCCAAAACTGTGCTCAATCCAAGGTGAGGGAGAGAAGATTAAAGAAAAGGAGGAGGAGGTGGAGGAAGTCGGCAGTACATGAGGGGGAAAAGTGGACAGAAGAACGAAGGAGCGGCGGATAAAATGAGGCATGAGACGAAGGCAGAATCTCAATTTCACCTCCACAGAGACTGATGTTGGGCTCTGAAACAGCAGGAGGTTGGCTGTTGTATTCCTGCTCGGTTTTTTGTGCTTTGTGCATTTTTGAGGAAGACCCTTATAATCCCATGTATGTTTCTGTCCTCTCTCTCTCGCACGGCTGTTTTGTTTAATATCTTTGTTTGGTGCTTCTCTTTTTTCTGTGCAAACAAATAAAGTAATAAAGAAAAGTAAAGAAGAGGAGAGGAGGAGGAGGAGGGTTTCTCTCCTCTCTAACCCTGTCTGTCACATTCCTGCCTTTCTCCTTGACGTCCCCATGGATCTGAGCATGTGGGTGAACAAATATACCCTCACGCTCGCTCACACACACACACACAAACACACTCAGCTTCTCTTCTCACCACAAGAAGGAGGTTTCCCAAGTTTGAGGTTTTTTTTGCTTAAACATACACTCGAAGCAGCTAAATGGGTGAAGAAAGCTGATTAATGCACTTTTTTTTTTATGTTTCACTATATAACTGAGAAGCTAGTGAGGTATGGCGTCTGGCTCTCACTAGAAATGTTCATTTTTAGTGTAACATTCATATTAGGACTAATGTAATATTGATGCAGAAAGAGGGGGATTAATAATGCATCAGAATGTTGTCTAATCATTTACGGAGGGAAGGGTGTTGAAACGAGGCGACTGCAGGGAGGGATGGTGGAGCAGAAAAAAGAAAAAAGAAAAGAGAAGAGGCCCTTAACAGACCTGTATGCTCCTGTCACTTCCTGTATCACGCAGGCAGCAGACTGCAATATCAGTGACATATGAGAATGTGAAGGTGTGCAGAAAAAAACAAAAACGAAAGGAGGCATCCACCTTTCAAAAAGTACCAAAAACCAAATCACAAAAAGTATAAAAAGATGCATAATCAACAACCTGTTATATTCAAAACGTTCCACCGGTTCTTTTTGTAACGAAGTGAGCAGCGATTTCATTTCCTGTTTACCTTGACCTCCCTCGTCCACTTCGCGTTCCTACTTTTTGCGTGAATGACTCCTGACAATCACCCGAGTGCAGATGTTGCATTCAAGTGCAGCTTCACATGTAGGTGGAGAGTGAGAGAGTACTTGTGTGATAGTATAGTGAGATCGAGAGAGCAAGAGTGTCTTCACTTGAGAAACCTTTTACTCAGGATGCAACGTCACATGGCTGTGACGCATCGTCGGCTGTTTAAGCTTTTGGTGTTTGTGAGTCATTTCTAATGGAGAGGTGTGCGACTGAAAACACAAACCTGGTGTTTATTGTTGATGGTTTATGTAGCTGAGACATTTCGCTGCTAACAAACCACACTGAGGCTGTGCCAGAAATAATCTTGTCATGACATTAGACTGTGTACTTCTTAAGGTTTATCCACAGGAATAAAAATCATGCATCAACAAAGAGTGTTTAGAAACGTGAACTGTGCACTGCCAGTGGCTGTTTTTAACACTGTTAAATGGATTTAAAGTGGAGTTCGTTTTTACTCAGAAGCAGGAAAAATCTGATTCACGGTCTTGCCGCTATGATCATTGACTGCCATCATTAATCAATCAAAGGGCCACAACTTCCATGTCCCTAAAACCAGTCTGTGATTCATTCCCTGCAGACGGTGAGCCCACAAGGCCGTAGCTCCATGTCACGAACCCAAGGTGGCCCAGCTACCAGATGTTCTCCGGAAAGTTCCAGGTCCGGCTCCAGAGGAGTTTCCTTGATCTGGTCGAAAGCTCCTTGGGTTCTGATTCATCAGGGTTATTGGCTCTTGATTTTCCAGTCCATCTACAGGTTTGGACAGTGACCGAAAGACAGAATCGCAAATACAAGCAGGCAAAAATGAGTTTCCTCCATAGGGTGGCTGGACTTTCAAGCCTTTTGAGATAGGGTAAGGAGCTTGGACATCTTGAGGGAGCTTGGAGTAGAGCCACTGCCCCTTTGTGTCGTGGTTCTGATTAGGATGCCTCCTGGGCACCTTTTTTTTGTAGGTTTTCCAGGTACGTCCAACTGGTAGGAGACCCCAGGGAAGACCCAGAACTCAGAAGAGGGACTATATAGCCCATCTGGCCTGGGAACCACTCAGGATCCCCCAGGGGGAGCTGGAATGCGTTGGTGGGGAGAGGTACGTCTGCTAAACATGCTGCCACCACAACCCGAACCCAGATACGTTGGAAGAAAATGGATGGATGGATGGATGGATGGATGGATGGATGGATGGAAGGAAGGGCTACAACTTTTAACTCGTCAACTAATCTACCAAAATGTTTCAAAATTGAGAATATATTGGAGCAGTGTTTAGCTCAGTTGGTGGAGCAGCCGCCCAATGTGCGAAGGCTCAGTCCTTGCTTCGGAAGCCCAGGGTTCAAATCCGACCTGTGGCTCTTTCCCGCATGTCATTCCCCGTCTCTCTCTCTCTCCCCACACTCCTGTCACTCTTTAGCTGTCTCTATACAATAAAGCTTGAAAAGGCCAAAAAAAATCATCTTCAAAATTGAGAATATATTCTTACCTGTTAACTCAGTAGTGCATGTTTTATTGTTTTCTGGCTTTTGCCGCACACATTTCACACTGAAACATGTCTAAAGCTCTAAATATCATGAAAAAATAATTTTTTTGCAGCACAACGACAGAATAAACTGATATTAGCCTGAGTGAGATACAGTCCATAACATACTTCCAGTACAGATGGACTCTGCGGATGACACCATCTGTGCACACACCCTGCTTCTATATTTGTACACAATCATAAATCAGAATTATGCCGAGTATTCATGACCGTCCTTACCGAGTATTTTGCGTTGGTTGCGAGCTCCTCCCCGTCCCTCAGCCAGCTGATCATTGGTTTTGGATTTCCCTGGGCAGAGCAGCTAAGCAGAGTGCTTCCCCCTTCCTTCGCCTCCACATATTGTGGCGGCGTCGCTGTAAATGAAGGTGGGGCTGTGGAGAAAGTGAAAACAAGAGTCATTACAACACTTGACGGATGAGAGAGGGTGTCCTTTTAGGAAAATTGGACAAAGAAGACTCTGGCTCAGATAGCAGGTGATTTTTTTCTGAAGCAGCTAGACGCCAGAAAAGCTAAAGAAACCACTTAGCGGCATCTCGGCGCTTCCACCTGATGTTTCTGAGCTTCACTAACAGCCACAAGGGAGCTCTTCTCCACCTACTGAAGGCCAATAAACTGTAGTTTCCTGAGCCAGCTGCTCTCAGCGTTTCAACACGATATTTTGATTATAAATAGTGGTACTGTGTTTCGTTAAAGGGGGGGAAAAAATGGTACCGCTATACAAGTGGGTCACTGCTTTGCTGCCGGGAGCGCTGCCATGCTTCAGACTGCACACAAGCACCTGGCGTGGAGTAAACAAATCGCCCAATTAGCACATTTAGACATCTGCCTGTCCATACTGCCCTCTCACTCTCTAACACTCATTACATTATATGATACAGTAGATTAATGGCGACACTAATAAAATGCATGACTGGTTTGTGTATCTCCTGCTCGTATAGTCGATGGGTCAACAGCTGCATTAAACGGATCATGACGCATCATTTTAGTTACCGAGGGGAAACCTTGTGCAGCTGCTTCGCTGTGAGTTTGCACTTTTATCTTCAGGATACTTCATTGATTCTCATTGATTTGACTAATCCTAATTATTCTATTAGGTACATCAGTGGAATGCAAATTAAAGTAGGTTTGCTCGTACAGTTTTGAGGTATTTGACTCGAGTGTTTCTGCTACTTTATACGTCAACCTACTGCAACTCAGTGCAAAGCTACACTTCACTAAATGAGTAATTCTTTTTCAGATTTGCTTTCAAAAATTTACATTTGAAAAACACATGACAAACTTGATGCATTGTTTAAATATATTAAATATGATGCATTGTTTAAAATAATACAGCTGGATCCTTGGCTCAACATCTATCCGGGTCTCCTCACCAAATTTCAGATGTCTATGAGTTGTTAGCAGCGCCACCAAGAGATCCGAAAAAGTAAAATTATCCAATTACTGGCAAAAAAGATTAGACAAAAGTCTTAAAATAATAATAATATTTAATAATAAATAAAATAAATTGCATTTTTTTTGTAGCAGAATCATCTCACATCCTCTCAGATTTATTTTAAGACACTTTGTCCCAGCCTGACCCTCGCAGGTTGGAAGCCACTGAGCTCAGCTGTATATAAGACGGTTAAAAACTCATTCACCTCAAGCAGCTGCAAACAGTAAAGTGCTGCTTACACGCATTTATGTAATCAGACACATGAGCTGATTTTCTGCAGGACAAGCACTTCCACTTAACGTAAAGGATCAGACGTGAAGTGCTGATATTAATTCTAATCCCACATTCAGATTTTCTTCTCGAGGGGATTAAGCATCAGTTGACAGGAAATAGGCGGCACACATGGCGGCGACAACAGCAGGTACATCGGTCAACCTGGGAGTTGTTTCCACGCCATCAGGTACAGCTTGTCACGGAGGAAGTGTCACTGTGGCTGGGAAACCTGGGAGTTGCTCCACAAAAAAAGTAAGCTGAGCGTCACATTCTCGCCCTACTTACTGTAGCTCTTCATTAATTATATGCATTAAAAAGATGCTTGAAGATCCTGCACTCCCACCGTTCTTCTTTGTAGACCACACAGCACATCGGCAGATGGTCCTGGATGCTCAGACGCACGGTTCGGCCTGTTCTTTGAAGGCTTGTATCTGCTGTTATTTGCTCACTAACTCATGAGTGTGTCTACATTTTATTCCCTCGCTTGGTCTTACTTTTCTGTCTCTGCTCCAAAGAGAATTTGGCTACATAGAGTACTTAGAGACGAGTATTTAGGTATGTTAATTTTCACTCACAAGTTGAGCTCTGTCTGGTTTTAAATGGTATTAAGCTGATGTGAGGTGTCCATATTTGTTTTGTTTGCAGGTACTTTCATACATCAAGTCGGTTTCTCGTAACTCTAACTGAGGCTGTGTTTGAGAATGTTACTTTACCGCTCTCTATAGAGAGATCTGTGTCAGTGTGTGAGTGAGTGAGTGAGTGAGTTTGGACACAGCTACATGTATAGTGTGCAGAGGTCGATATTGCTGCGACAGGTTTGGTTAAAACGTAACGTAACACCCGCTGAAAATCTTGTTTTTGCCGATTTCAACTTCTCATCCTGCCGCTGCGATGTAGAAGCGTACTCCAGGGTGCGTCCGTACACGCTGACATCACTGTGTACAGACGCACACTCGTGACCGGGTGTGATGCTGATGGTCAGAAGGGATTGTCACAGGGTAAATTAAAATGAAATAAAACATCAATCTTCTTTTCTGCTCCGCCATGTTTACAGGCTCTCTGATCCCCATAAAAGATGTCAAAGCACGTGACAGGAGGCGAAAAGAGACATTTATTCCCCGTGCCCCATGTCTGTCGAGCTGAAATTGTGTAGTCTGATGCCACTAATGCAGATAAATGCATCTTTTTGAAAGAGTTTTTGTCTATTTGTCCAAGCCAAGGCCACATGTGTCCCTACTGGGCTGACATTTGAGCAATTTGTGAGCAATTTGGGGAAGAATGTGAACAACCGAAATGTCTCCTTATTATTTAAATCTGCATCCCATACAGGCCTGAGGATTACTGTCCACATCGTCCACTTGTAGCCACAGCGGGTCTGTTAGTGACTGACAGACATCACATAAAGACACACATGGGGAATATATGGAGCCGGTGGACAAATGAGCTGGCATTTGGGCCCCAGTTGAGTAAACCAAATGAGTCCTAAATGCCAGCTCATCAGTAACCCAGTGACACGGTGTCAGGGTCTGTCTTTTTTATGTTTCGTTGTTGATGGTTTACTTAAAATCATGTGAAAATGCCAGCGCACCGGCGTATTTTCGATCTGTGGAAAGCTTGCTGATGCTTGAAAAGTAAAGAGAAGGGAAGAAGGACATGGGAGACGAGACCAGAGAGGAGAGGATGAGACGGAGGGAGGGCAGAGAGAGAGAGAGAGAGAGTAGCCTTACTGTCTTTTTCGGGCACAAGGCCTTGCCATCTGACACCTGCCACTGAGTGGGCACGAATTCCCTGTCCGCTTGGCAGGAAGTTAAGGCCAGCAAACAGGAACTCAAAGGAGGGGTGTATGCAAATACCAACAGCCAAAGGAAATGGGTGCCCTTAGTGTCTGTGCGGAGGCCAGACGAAAATGGCACCTGCTTCCTTCACAGACACCCATTTAGAGGACAACAGTAGCATGAAGTCTTCATATGAATTCCCTCCTTGGATATCTAGATTCTGCAAACAACTGCTGCTTTTGGTATTTTCCATGAATGTCTGTCTTTAAATTCAAATGACAGCATCGGAGAAACTGAAAATGTTTGCACCGGTTAAGAGGCTTTCTGCGTCTCTACGGCGAGACACACTACATGCACGGGGACATGTAAAATGCCATCACATATGACGTGCCAAATACATATGACATGACGGGGATATTATTAGTTCTGCTCCTGCCCAAAGAGCTCAGTTTCTGTTGAAAGGCCTGACAGGAGTGGAAAGCAGCAGAAGAGAGAGGGAGGGAGGGAGCAGTCGAAGTTAAGAGTGAATACTGATGAGGCAAGCTACAGAGATGCAGTATGCCTACACAACAAAACTTTGATACACACACACGCACACACATGCACACCCGCAGACGCTTTCAGAAACTCACGAGGAGCGTGCAGGTGACGGCAGGCGGAGTATGACCTATTCACTCTTCAAGCAGCAGACAGAGATCTCATTTAGCCGCATGCAAACACACACACACACACACACACACAACAAGACGCTCTCATGTCAGCGTTGATGTAATGCGCTACACGCAAAACACATTGCGGGAAATCATTTGCAGCGCGCTGTGCGCCAACACACCCACGACACACACACACACACACACACACACACACACGCACACAAAAGAAAACATTATGTTCTGCATTGATAATAAGCATTTATACAGATCAGCATTTTTCATTCCAACGTGATTATGCCGTGCAGCGGACTTTATAAATGGCTCTTTACACAGTATTTCGCATACGGCGCGTTGTAATCATTATTCAAACACGAGAATTGCATCCACTGTAAAACATATGCATGATCAAATCGAATATGCATGAGTTTCACACAGCACTCATAAGCTCCAAAAATATACATGTGAATAAGCTTGACAGTACTTTGCAGAGCAAAGTCTCTCTCTCTCTCTCTCTAACGACACAAAGGATTACAGTTTCCCGAGGTTACAGACCTGTGAAGCTTTAACACGGAAAAATCACACGCTTTTGGCCTGAACTTTTCTTTTCAAACACCACTTAAGGAACTAATTTTTAACCTCTTGCAGGGAAAGCCAACTAAGAAATGCAGGGAATGCAATAAGACTATATGTATATGCTGCATTTACTTGAATGCATCTTTGCTGCGTCTGCAAACATTTATTCAATTACGTCGACGGGCAAAACATATGAAGCAGCTTAATATAATATCTGTCTAAAAAGCATTCCTCATGTGAAACAGATACAGGACTTTTTTAAAAAAATAATAAATAAATAAAGGCACTCTGTAGTCTCTAGTGCGCTGCAACAATGTGAAGACACACTCCACATAGGATTCTCTGAGCCACTGGGGCATTCCTGGGAAATGCAAAGGTGCAGATTTTTTTTCCGCCTGGTCATCACTTTGATAGCTCTCAGACTATCACAGACGATCCCTGCCGGAACCGCCTTAAACAGGCCACAATCAATTCTCTCCTAACCAGCCTCTCATCCCACCCCCCCTTTTTTTTTACCCGAGGCCTTTTGAAAAGGAGCTGCAGGAGTGATCTAAAACAGTGTCTAACCGTCACTCGTTCAAATCTGCAGATAAAACCATAAAGCATCGCTAAATGGAGCAGTGTGACTACCGGGGTGTTTGTGGGGGCTGCAACACTGTGCTCGACCCAAGGAGTGCCAGCAAGTAGAAGAAGAGTTTGAACACCAAAATCAATCTTTTTATAAATGAAAGGATTGCTAAAATTTAAAATAAACATTTGATTTCTAAAATTCCTATCATAAATTTCCTCTGGCATCTTCGTCTGTCATCGTTTTTTGTCCAAATGACCCACAGATATTTGAAATAGGAAAACTCTCACACACAAGAAGCTGAATGTTTTCTTTAAAAGGGTGAAAGAAGTGATTAATGAATCAATTATTTTCTCTCAGCCAACTAATCATTTAATCGCCTCATTTTACAGCTTTAGTTGTCTGACATAAAACTTTCAGGAGATGCTTGAGATGCGGTGTGTAGGATTTAGCGGCATCTAGCAGTGAGTCTGCAAATTACAACCAACTGAATATCGCTCCCCCTTTCCAAGTGCAAAGGAGAAACTATGGTGGCTGTGAACCTCACAGAAAATGTGAGCCAGTGTTTGTAGAAACACTGCAGTGGTGGACTGCTCTGCTCTCTCTGTAGACGTTAAAGGTTCATAACAACTTATTTCCCAATTATAGACTATTAAAAACATACTCATGAATACTATATTCCATTTTTGCCCATAGATCCTCCTAAATATTACAAGACATCGTCCTGAGGTACCAAAACCAAATAAAAAACAAGGTTATCATTAACGAAACTACATTAGGAGAGAACTAGATGATACAGATGCCCATATAGCTGTTCAAAAAAACAAAAAATATGAGCAAATAAAACAACGTTTCATCAAAACTAAAAATGATTTCCACCCCCACACAGAAAAGAAACTACCTGTCCTTGTGCTGTTGACCTTGAGAGGATTGAGGATTTATTCCATACAAAGCTCAAAGTGTATGACGCAGGTTTTCTTTTCTTTTTTCCTTTTTCATTTTCTATTCACACCGACAAACATATATGTTCAGAGACCAGGCACCGCGCATGTATGGGTGACTCACCATTGACTGTGAGGTGCACCCAGCTGCCGTTGTGGAAGGTGTCGTACTGTTGCTCCAGCATCAGGACCCTGCACTCGTACCAGCCCTGGTCCTCGGAGCGTACTGGGTCAATCTGCAGGGAGGCCTTCCCATGCAGAGAGGCTCTACCTGGAGACACAGAAAGAAAAAAAAGACCAGAATTAACCTTTTCCAGCAATGGTTCATCTTCTCCATTTAAACGCACGCATCAGCTCCGTTGGTCACCGTAAAGATCCATCATAGCAGCTGGGGGTTAAGTGCTTTACTTCAACCTTTTCGTCTTGCAGCATGAAACAGCCTTTTTGCATCAAAAATAGCCTACAAGGCAATATTTTTCAGCAGGCTCTAGATTAAAAACAGTGCTTTTGTCTTTGTCTTTTAACGAGATTCAAAATACAAATGTATTCTTCCAGTAGATACTGTATGTTATTAGGATTAACCGCAACATTATACAAATCTCAGCGTCCTTTTCTCTGCAAGGGCTCCATAAACTCAGACTTTGAACTACGAGTTATTAAAATAAGCACAAGCCTATTTGGATGCCCAAAGTCCAGGGCGAGTGTGACAAACTCATTTGTTCTATTTTTTACCTGCCTATTTCTATTCCGGGTAGTGCAGCAGTCTGGAGCCTTTCCAAGCGGTGGATGGAAGGCAGGAAAACACCCCGAACACACAGTTAACAGAGACGGACAATCCCCAAACACTTACAGTACAGTCATATCTACAGGCAATTTAGAGCCTTCAGTCAGTCTGACTTTTAAATCTTTGGACTGTCAGAGGAAACACAAACGGATATAAAGAGCATGTGGACTCTAGATATTCAAACTCAAACGATTATTACCAAAATAATTCAGTTTGTAGATTTAAGGGACTAGTTTTGATATTTTGAGAAAAATGTTAATTGCTTTTTTTTACCGGGAGATATTTAGCTTTACCTTAAAGCTCAATAAATAACACAATCTATATTGTTTTTTTTAAACTGTACAAAAATGTGAATGTAAAAGGTTTTGTGGGTGGTTATGTGCAGGAGTATTTCTTGAATGAGCAGTGAGTGTCTTTCTGCGTGTTAATTAATGAGTTTAAGTTGATGTTGTTACCTTTGGACAGAGACAGCTAACCCAATTCACATCTAACGGACAAACACAGAAGCGATTTCAATCTTTTTATCAAACTCTACAAGAAAGTAGATAAAAGATATCCGAGACTGGGATCCTGAAGAAGCCACCTGAACTCTGATTTTGAGTTATTACTATCAAGCCTCTGATATGGACAAATACAGAAACGTCTTTGTTCCTGCTGCCAGAGGCCTTTTTAACAGGTCCATGTGAAATTTTGAGTATAAAAGATTTGTGGTATTTATTTATTGTTCATTTACTGTTTTTTCTTTGACACTTGAGTTTTTGTTATTTTTGTGTTATTCTGCTGCTGCACCACAAATTTCAAATTTGGAGATAATAAAGATACTTTCTATCCCTCAAAATGTTAAACTATTCCTTTAACCAATTAGCCGTTGTGGTTCAGGAGGCAGAGCGGGTCGTCCACTGATCAGATGATCAGTGGTTAGATCCCCAGCTCCTTCAGTCTGTATGTCGAAGCGTCCTTGGGAAAGATACCGAACCCCAAATTGCTCCCTGTAAGTCGCTTTAGATAAACGTGTCAGCTAAATGTAAATTAAACATTATTGCTTAAAAACAAATCATCTACCTTCCAGTATTGGGATTTATGCATAAATCTACCTCTGAGCCATACCTTCAGCTGGATTAAAATAAAATATTTGGTGTCAGTGTGGAAAAGTAGCAGCCTTCCACCTCATAGAAATCATAAAACTTCTCCATCGCCACTTTTTTTCCCGTCTTCAAGGCTGAGGATAAATTGGAATTCTAAAAGGAGGAAATCACAAGGGATGAGAGAAGTTCAGGAAAACAGGCACGGTGAAATCTTCAGCTGCTAAGCTGTCTGTCTTCAAGCCTCCAGCCCCGCTGCTCACATGGCTGCCTCTGACAGCCCAGCGGACTAAAACATTCGCTTCTGCTCTGTCTGACGAGTGTTCTCAGTTGGAGCATTTTTACAAACTTTGATGTGTAGATGTACTGTAAGCACTGTTTCCTGTTACTTCAGGCCGAGTGTCAGGCATATTGACGGTGAGGGCGGGCTGAGTTGCTCTACCAGCACTGTATATAAATGCAATATATAGATACCCCAACCCTGGGATTGCTGCCATAGTTGGGGTAGAAAACTGACATTTTTTTTCCTAGGAGAAAATCAATACAGCAAAGAGGAGAGAGAGAAGAGTGGGGACTGCAGTCTTGCAGTAAAAATGTAGCTTGTCTTTAGAAAGTCGGGTCTATTTTTGCCTGGGCATTGAAGTGCTGAGTGGGGTAGGTGGTGGCGTGAAGGGTAGGGATCAACCTCAGCTCCCATTTGTCAAAGAGTGAGAGGGTGCTGCTGTAAACAGAGTTAACAGCACTGTATCCACGTCAGGACCGGCCCCCAGGGCATACACCACTTACACAGTACAGGGTTCTGTCTACTGTGAAAACAGAGGAGCTAACACCTTGTTCACATCACATCACAAGCTTTGTCAGGTAGGAAAAGCTTTGAAGAGGAAACGCTAAAGAACGTTGCAAAGTTGGCAAGCACAGAAAAAAAAAAAACAGTCCCAAAGTATATCTGGAAGAAGAACCTTTGATTAAATTATCAGAAATATAGTTAACTATGAACACTCTCGTTACCTGAAACTAATAACATTTCAAAATATAATTGCATTTTCCTGTTTGCCACCCAAACAAAGTCGAAGATATCAAAAATTTCGTACTTTAAGTTTTAACAAGCCTGTGGAAAAGTGCCACCGACATGTACACTGAAATTAGCGCTATAACAGTTTAGTCAGCTGATTTAAAATGACTGTTTCTGATTTCACATGTTAATGTAAGATTTATTTTTATAGATTACCTTATTTTGCTCAGGTTTAGAGAGAATTAGAAAAATTTTTTAATCAAATCAAATCAAATCAAATCAAGTTTATTTATATAGCCCTACAATAACCAGATGGTACCCAAAGTGCTTTACAACAAAGCCGTAGAAACAAATTAAAATACAGTTAAAGAATAAAAGTGCTGTAGTGTTAAAAAAAAAAAAGGAACATGTGTAACTAGTCAGAATCAAACGCTAATCTAACAAAGTGTGTCTTAAGTTTTGATTTAAAAAGGCTGAGATCACTAGTGGTGCGGATGTCGGTGAGCAGTTTGTTCCATAGTCTGGGAGCAGCGACAGCAAAAGAACGATCGCCCCACTGGTTAAGTCTGGACCTCGGGGCCTCCAGCAGAAGCTGACCGGAAGAGCGCAGGGCTCTGCCACAATTGCGAAAAGTTAAAATCTCAGCCAGGTAGGGGGGAGCCATAATGCGCCATTGATGGCGATAAAACAAACTAATAGCCTAAGTATTTCTATTCTACTCCTTACCTGAGAACAGGAACTATATTTTATGGTATGCCTTGCCTGTAACATAAGTGATTGTTAGTATTGGCGGGGTGATAAGAAGTGAAACCTATCACATGGTATTGAATTGTCCTACAGTTGAAGCGGACTTAAAGTACTGAAGTGAACAGAAGGAGCTGTCACGTGGTTTAATTGACCCACAGCTCGAAACTAATTTAACTTTAATTTTAAGCGTTACATTAATAAGGCACTCTTAACAGACAAGGGGCTAATTAAGTTCATATTTTTAGTGGTTTGTTAATGATGTAAAGTATCTTTTTAATTTTATAATCGTCGTGTGAATTATAGAGTTAATATTGGATTTGTTTCGACAGGATCGAGGTTGGCTGGCTTGAAATTCTCTCGACTTGTTGGTGTTTACAACTCAGAGGCTGCATGTTTTATTTCCCACGTGCCTCTCCAATGTCGTGCTAATCATTAATTACATGCACAACATGCTACTTTCCCAGCAATTCAAAGCAATGACACAAAAAGACCTAATTAAAACTTTATTCTGTATTTCAGCACACGCTGCTCATAGCATTTTACATCATATCCTGTAGCCTACATGTAGAATAACGGAGCCCTGAAGATGATACCACTTTATGCATATGCATTTTGTTCTTGTGCAGGCTGCGGCTGAAGCTTCTAAGAGATTAACAAGTTTTTTCCAATAGCTTGTCCAAAGCAGGATGATGTGACACTAAAATTAAAACACAAGCTGCACGTTTGAATTATTGATTTCGTCATTTCGCTTGTGTGGGCACAAAAATAGATGTTTTTTTTTAAATGTTATAATTTTCATATAGCTGCAGGACAAACTGGAAAAAAAATGACCGAGATAGATTTTAGTCTGCAAAGAATTGAGGATGTTCAATTTT